>NW_018164496.1:694430-730670 GCF_001263595.1 Phalaenopsis equestris
GACTTAAGGGGTCTGACCCTACTTGGGTTAGGATGCCCCAAGGGAAGGGATTTCCCCCTCCTAGTTATCCCCTGTTATAAATTCGTTCTTTTTTTTAGGGTTCAGATTTTGCAGAGTTTTCTGTCAGAACAACTGTCGGCATCTCTCTTTTCTCTTCTAGGGATGTATCTGACGACGAGAAGGTGCTCCGATTATAACTCGTTCTTCGGTGGTGTGTATCTTTCCTTTTCCTGTTAGCTGCTGCTGCTCTGGCATTCCTCCGGTTATCTTTTCCAACAGCGACCTGCTTTCAGCCACCACTCCAACCCGTCATCCCTTGGTAACTCCTTAGTAGAGCCTTCTTGCAGGCTGCCATAACTCCTCTTAACCTCCCGTTGCCAGGCCCTCCCAACTGCACCTTCCTTTTCCACTGCCAGCCTCCCTACAACAGTTCCTACCTCAGCCCACCAACAAGATGCAACCCTCCCTTCTGCCTGCAGCACTCCATACTGCAGCCCTACCCGGCAGTCACCAACTTCATCCACAAGCTCCCCTCCATCCACCCGCTCAACCTATCCCTCCAACCACTTGCTTGCTGTCGATCCATCTTACACCACTCCCTTGCCTTCGCTTCCCACAACCGCAGCACCACCTCGCCGACCTACTCTCTAGAGTGGTGTCGTGTTGTCATGTTTCTTGTTTTTAAGTGTTGTGTTTGTAACCCTTTTAATTTCAGCAATTAAAGTATTATTACATCGTGGGCTTTTGGATTAACTCTGATATCATATTTGCTTTCCATTGGTGTTGGGTTGAATCCCGGTATCATTTTATACTCTTTAAAGTGAAGCACTAACAAGATGATTCATCAGAATAAGCTATCAGATCAATTATAATTAGGGTTTTCATTGTGCTTATATTGATTTATGATTTTATTTAATCCACTAATAAATCAGATTTATTACTCCATTTTCTGGACAATAACAAATAATGGTGTAAAATGATTTGCAACAACATGTTCTTTAATTATTGGACGATTTGAAATTCATCCGGAAATTTTATTAATTTAGATATTAATAACTTGTAACTTCTCACATTTTTTTGTGTATTAAGTTATAAAATATAAGATTAATGGCTTTGTGAACTTTCAGGTTTTACAGAAAAGGGAGGTGCATTCTATCCGCAGGGCAGGATCGTGCTTTCCGACTTTTTTCTGTGCGCCAGGTTTGTCATGTATCCTTTTTAACTTTTTGGCCGCAGGCCCTAACCGTAGTACTAATTCATGCACAGTGGGAATGGAAACAAGCTTTATTAAGCAATTGATTAGTGTTACAAACAAGACTCAACTAAAAGAAATTGCAATAGATACTAATCTTCAGTTAGGGCCGGATAAGAAAATCCAAAGGCTGCAATGGCGCCTGTGAGAGGGTTGTCATAGTGGAGGTAGCAGTTATAAGGGGAAGGGGAAGTGGCGGTAGCAGCTTGGAAAGGTGCAACGAGGTTATGGCACTACAAGACAGTGGCGGGGTGACTGTTAGAGGCTGGACAACAGGTAGAGTTGCAAGAAAACATGCGACAAGGCAAAGGAGGGGAGGAGATTGGCTGGCGGTAGGATTTAAAAGGTTGGGAGAGTGCATGGTGGCGGCTGCAAGACAACAGGGTTTTGCTGCAAGAAAAGGGGCGGCCGACCAACAGGAAGGGATAGGGGTGGCTGACTAAGTGGAGAGAAGGGGGAAGAGTTAAGGAGGAAATCCGAGAGTATACATCACCACCTCAGACTAGGATACAATTGGAACACCACCTGTCGTCGGATATAGCGCTCGCAAGGGAAACTAAAGACTTATACATAACTCTCAAATGAAACTCACAAAAATATAACCCTAATTTAACACACACACATGTATGATAGCTAATATATAAACTAGGAAGGGAAGGTCCCCTTGGGTGACAACCATAAAAGGAAGTAGGGTTTAGCGGTGACCAAGAAGGCAAGAATTAGAATAAGAGAAAAAAAGGAGTGGTAGGAGCGCCAGAAGCGCCCATTTTTGTTCGATAGTTTGGGCGGTTGGCCCAGCCTCCGAACTGGACCGACATGATGCTGAACCTCACGGTTCATCTCTTTTTGGGGTCCCGCGCCTAAAAGCCCTGCGTTTTACCCCTTTGTCGTTGTCTGCAAGCCCCACATCAGTGTTGAGAGCCTTACGCTACTCTTGGTGTTGAGCGAGCTTCAACCTAATTTGTTGAAGCTTCTACTTGTTTGTTGTTGTTGCTGATGGAGCTATTATCTTTCCAGATGTTGAGGCCTCTTTAACTGCAGTCCCCGAAGCTCCTGGATTCCATCGACGACTGCACCGTACCCCTAAACCCCTGAGGATCTTCATGCACTTGCGAGCAAACATCCACATATGTCCAATTTTTTGTGAGTCCACTACTGAACTGAATTGCATGTCTCTCCTCCGTCACTGAATATTTCCAAGGTCATCCATGATCGAGTTAATCAGATCTGAAGTGAGAGTAACATGAACCTTTCTATATGGGGGTGACACTGGTGGCAAGGTATCGACCCTGATATTTTGAATTGTTCTCTGTCGTGCTTGTGCTTGTCTGTAACTGGTTTCTCAAATCTATCATCAATGTCCTCACCAAAACTAGTCCCACAGATGCGGCTCGACTGGCAAGGACTCCTGTGTTCTCGGGCTCTATCGAAGGAAGTAGGATGATGTACTTTCCTATTTGGTGAAGGCGTAGGTGCTTCTGAATCCATCGTGCAGACTTCTACGGTTGAATTAACACAGTCTCCCGAACAAAATGTGACAGTCATCTATGGGGACCATGTCACTCCACACCTGATTCTCAGCCCACTCCCAATCGAAAACTTCACCAAACATCTCCGGTCTATGGTGTCCAGATTCTCCTTCTTTAGCCACGTCAGTGAATACGACTGTGAATGTTTCTGAGTCACGAGACCCAACTTTTCTCTATCTGCGTGGATGCTACATTCTTTATGCTTTCCCATCGATGATGAGACTGCATACTTTTCCGTTCACCATGCAACGAGTGTAGAAGATATTGTTGGGAAGCCACTGTAGATCCCTCGTATCCTCAACCCGTAGGATCCGTCAAACCAAAAGTGCTCCTTCATATGGTGGCAAGTGATACATCTCACCTTGTTCCTCAGCTTTCTTCTCGTTGTTGACTTCCTCCACGACGCCCTGCTCGGTAAAAGACATGACTCTTCAGGCATGTTTTAGTTCTTTTTGTAAAGTTGGAGTCGTCAACCTGTCTAATCATCGCCTTAAAATTCCCTTTTCAAAGAATTCTCTTATTTAATTTGTAGGAACGATTCAGAGAAGATGAGGGATCATAAAAGAGGGGATTACGATGGGGACTAGGCAGACAAATTTATAAAGAACCTTAAAAGCTTATGTGAAGTAAACATCGTGCGATAGGTCAAGGGTGTAAGTCCAAATAGAATTGGATCGTGATAACTTGAAACAGATATCCACGAAAGAATATCTAAATAATCTACCCAAGTAACCAGAGAACCAAATTTTTATTTATCTTGATTCAAGAACACTCTCAAAGGAACATATCTCTTTGGTTAATTATATCTTGGGGGATGCCCAATAATAATCGTCCCATTGCCTTCAAAACTCTCGCTAAGCTACAGGGAAAAGAGCGAGTCTTTCACGGTTCCAAGTGGGTGATGACTCATCGACGATCAGAGCTTATGAAATAATCGGGTCATTTTGTAGGGTCTGCACAATGCTTTCAGTTCCCCCCATGGACAATCACTAGAAAATGAAGGGAGGGGTTGGCGGTGACCAAGAAGGCAAGAATCAAAATTGGAGAAAAAAGGAGCGGTAGGAGCGTCCATTTCTGCTCGATAGGCTGGGCGGCCAGTCTAGCCTTCTTGCTGGACCAACAATTGTTGAACCACATGATTCAACTCTCTTTGGGAACCCGCGCCTAAGAGCCACTCATTTCGCCCCTTTGTCAGTCCTGAAAGTCCCGTGTCCGTTTCAGATTGATGGGCTTTGTTAACATTCAAATTAGTTCAATTTTATCTTGGGTTGCTTACATTCATTGAAAGAATTAAGCACTAGGCATAATTTAATGATTTTATTTATTTTGAATATACCTAGAGTGATTGTGTTGACGTTTATATCTCCAATGGAAATCCCACAAGTGTTACTTGCAATTTTTAAGTAGATAAACGCCAAAAGGTGGGCGATACAGCATTACCTTACCAGGTAAGATTACCCAATTGATTATTTTTTTTCTTTTGGTGGGGGTTTGATTTTTGGCTTTATGTTGTTAATTTGGTTAGGGTTTATCGCATTGGAGGGTCCAATAGTGGGACTTACATCTTGAGAACGAGGAAAGCCTAATGTTTGTCAAGCAGACTCTTGATCCGTGTTTGATTTGTGGATTTGACTTGATTTGAAGTTTGGCCCCTTAAAATAGCAGAAATAGATACGCAATGTGCAATAGGGAAGAAGAGAGTGGAGAAGAGGGCTCAATGAAATGGTAGAAGTATCAATTCTTTTTTTCTAATCCATTCATTTTTAATTTGGATGATGAGTACATATGGAGCAAAGTATTAACGTTAACATGCTAAAATACAATTGCATATTGCCACAAGTTCCTAGAATATGCCATATGCTGCTAGAGTTCTAGAATTGGCTATTATGTTCATTTACTTATGCCAGTGTAATAAATAATATTTTGAGGCATGTTAAAAAATTTTGGTTTAAAATATCAAATGCTTTTAAAAAGAAGGTTTTTTTGGAAGAAACTGGTCATGTTGACAATATATAACAATTGTTCCATAGAAATAGACAACTCTATGCCTCTTATAAATTATTCAAATTATGTTAAAATGATTGATTTTCATTAATTAACCCTTTTTTGACGAACTCAAAAAGTTGAAATATAAATACAGTTAAGAAGTTATCAAAACAACTATCTTAAGTTATGCCTTTTTGTTTATTCTTTCTTTATGCACGCAGCTAATTTAAGCTTGGAATTGAAACTTGGAATTAGCTTGATGAAAAATTTACATGCGTACCACTTAATTTTTATGTATTTACATATCTAACATCCAAACTTCAATTTTTATTTGTATGTCACCTTACCTATGCATGAAAAGGTGTATTTCACTTTTTGAATGTTAAAATAATGTACTTTTTTATGTGATATGGAAGTTTGGAGTGGTATAATTGTAAAAGGTAAAATTTAGGTGTTAAATATGAAAATATATAGGAATGGGGTGGTATGTATGCAAGTGTCCTTATCTTGATTTGATCATCCATGTGTTTGTTCTTCAAGCTTCTTGATGCTTATGGTTACCCCATTTTGATTGTCCTGCATAATAACATAGGAAAGCATTATTTGTCATTAAAGTTAATTTGTTATCATTAAATTACTAATGAGCCTTTTAGGTTCATGGGTTAACATACTTAGCTAAACTTCCCTTAGACAGTTTTTATTTTATTTTGTTTTCTTAACTTCATGCTTACAGTTGAAGATCCTCCAGTAGTTCAGTGATCCTTTTTTATTATTGGGCAGGATTGTTATTTATAGCAATAATAATATTCTAAAAATATGCTTACAAATATTATAATTAATAATTGTAGAAAAACTAAATGAATAATATTTTATTATTTTCTAATTGTAACAGTGATGAATTTTTATTCTACATAACGCATGATGTTTAACCAACTTGCTCTTTCAAAGTTAATTCAAACTGTCATTATGTGTGTGGTGGTTAATCTCGTGTTGATGAACAGGACCAACAAAGCAGAGAGCTTTCTCAGCGCCATGTCACTAAACGAGCCAAAAAGCTCAGGTTAAAGGTGTGCGAAAGATTACGAGTTACATCGCTTATCATTATTTGCATATTCCCTTTCTTGATATCATTTATTAAAAGGGCTTTTCGTACATACTACCGAATTCCTATGTATTTACATATCTAACACGCAAACTTTACTTTTTTACATTTCTACCACCCAAATCTTTTATATGACATAAAAAATACCACTATTTTAACTTTAAAAAGTGAATTACATCTTTTCATCCATAGGCAAGATTGCATATGTAAAAATTAAAGTTTAGTTCTCAGATAAGTAAAAACATATGAATTGAGTGGTATGTAAGTAAATCTTCCTTTATTAATTTGTACCATATCCATCCCTCAAAATAAGCTAACCATGACTATTTGATTCTCCTCTCAGGAAGAAGAAATCAAATTGAAGCCCGTCATTGCATTTGACTGTGGTATGGACTTTCATCTAAATACTTGTTCTTAAATTTAAATAATTTAATTCAACTTCTATCCCTACTTGGAGAACTATTGTTATTTATTTGCTTGGCTAATACATTAGTGAGCTGTCATCTGATCGCTTGGATTATTGGAACAATTCACAATCACAATGCATTTTTCATAGTATATTTTTGGTGGATGTCGAATCAACGAGAAAAATGTCAAAATGGTCCCTGGTTATTTTATTCTCTGAGTCTATAAAAAAGTCAATTTTTTCACCAAAGTTTTTTAATGGGGGCGAAAGTTGTTCTCTATGGGTATTTTGGGAACTAATTTGTCATTTTTATATACTTTGGGACTAAAATAGCTTCATGTAATTGGTCAGGGGACTATTTTGACACTTTTCTCTTGAATCAATGAAGAAATTACATTTCTTGTATTTCTGTGTGAAGGGGCATTTCACTCAACATTGTGCTAGGTTGCCCAATTTACCTTTTTAGCCTAACCATTGATAAATGGAATTTTAGGAATATTAAATTACTTGTTATGTACACTATTGTACCGTTGTTATTGAGCATTGCTTGGCATAAGGTGCCAGTGGCATAGTTGAAATATATGACAATTTAATTAGCATCTTCTTGGTAGTTGAACAAGCCCAAAGGCTAAATTGACGCCCTTTGCACTTGACTCATAAGCCTAGGGCCATGGTACCATATTAGATCAACAATCTCTAACATTTAAGCTAATAAATTCTGCTGATTCAATAAACTTACTGTCAAATTAAGTTTCTTGGTTCACTAAGCCAAATAGCTGAACTGATTAAACTTCTCCGTTCATCAAACCGAAGGTTTGAGTTGAACTTCATGTAACTTAAGTTGTTCTAAGGTAAGTTTGAGTTCATTTAATACTTGCACTCTTGTTTATAGCTAGGGTTCCACTAGAAAAGTATGGAACAAATGTGCCAAATTATAGCATGCATCTCATTTATGTTTTTTTTTTGGAGGAGAAAAAAATTAGAAATTCTTTAAAAAGTTTTTAAAAACAAAGGAAATTGCTGTTGGCTTCAACATGAAGGTCATTGACAAGAAGGGCTTATACAAGCTGCTTGAGGAAGCATTCTAATGTGTTAGGTATTTAAAGTTGCTTCATAAAGTCGGTGATGCATCAAAATATTTGTAGTGTGTAAAAGACTGTAAATGCTCATTATCAGATTGCATTTTCATAAAAACAGTACATAAATTGCATCAATGCATCGATATTCATGAAAATTCATTGAAAACCATTTTGAGGAGATTAATAATCCAAATTAGTTTAACTAAGATAAAATGCTATATTGAATTCTGTATTACCATTGATAACTCCTGAGTATCAATATCATAACTATTTCAGTGCTTTGAAAGCACAATGATGTAAAACTAAACCCAAAACTTGTTCCAAGGGTCTAATAGATCTCTTATCGAGAAGATTATACTATTCTCCCAAGAAATAATTTATTGAAATGCCCTTTGGAGGACCAAAGCAACATAATTCCTACGGGCCTTAATTCAAATACAAATTCTGTCAAACCAAATGACAAGGGATATAAGGTCAGGGGCATAAGTCTAAATATTATTATTCCTAATTCATCCATGGGTCTCAGAGAGTCACTACGTTGATAAGCCTCTTCATCAAATCTATAATACCAATCTTTAGGCTTTTCTCACATTTGAATTAGTAATTTTGGTTATGTGCATTCTCCATACTCTTGAGTTGAAAGTCCCGTTTTTGGTCCTACATCACCAACCCTCCTCTGGGTGTTTCTTTGGATCTAGTCACTAATTGATAAGATCTCATGGTAGTAAGCCTATTAATTCATACAGTTAGTGGGGTTGACTCAAAGCAAACATGCTCATCAAAGAGAACTTAATATCAAGTCTTTCCATGAATTTAAGAACCAACCGAGATTCATGACAATTAAACTCGACCTACCGACAGTTTTTTTTTTCAGTATGAAAGTGATGGAGGTAAACTGTGTTTGGTTGGTATTAAAATCCTTAGGTGTTGTTGGTTTGCACTTTTCTTAGGGAATAGGATGGTGGCCGATAAGGTGTAACGTTTTTTTAATGGAATTGGGAAGAGTCTAAGGGGATTAAAAAAGGCATTGGTCAGCATTTTAGGCTGGCTTTAGATTGGCCATAATGAAGGTTAGAGATCGATTTATGTGATCTAGGATTTTGGTATGCAAGATGATAGAATGGAGGCCCAATGTCGTGGGAATTAGAGTTTAGGTTTTGTGATGGAAAGAGTGGAAGATTGAGATGTAGTAGGCTTATGGTTTTAGATTATATACTGGGACAGAGGGCAGGTATTCCATGCTAAAAAAAATTTGATCGAGGAAGCTACCAAGCCATCCACTGCAATGAGTGATCTCTAAATTTTTCTAGGGAATAATAATCGATGAATTATAATAGCCACATCTATAGATTGAAAATTCAGTGTAATCCCATCAAAAATGAGTTTCAGACTCAAATATACTAGAAATAACAAAGCATTCAATTAATTCCAAACTAAATGGAGCCACTCCTTTTGACTTGTGAAGAGCTTCCTCAAGTTGACTTAGAAAGAGGAGGGCCAACCAAAATTTGCATGGAAGGTGGAATCACTCCCTTGAATTGCATGAAACTTATTCAAATTGCTTTGGAAAGAGGTAGGGTTCAACCAAAGCTTGGACTTATCGATCTTACATTTAACATATGAATGAACTATTTTGAATTTCAAGAACAGATGTGGCCAGTCTGCACCAGTACGGCTTAAATCCTTGGTCAAATATATTGTAAAGATAAAAAGCTGTCAAATACTTAACCTTTGTGAGCTCTCATGATAACTAGCTCATCAATTAATCCAAGGCTAGCTTTGACACGGCCATCAATTAAACTTGGCTCTTCTTCTATGCTAACACATCTATCAACAAATAACAACTCAATGTCATTGCTATGTTTAGCTTGCAACCAAACTCGTACGTGGCTTTGACATAATTTTTAGTAGTTAAATTGAATTATAGTTGGTGGTCATGCAACAAATTTGATTATTTTATTGTCTGTTAAAATAGTTCTTATTGGCGATTATTTCACCCCATATTAAAAGATTTGTGGACTAAATTGACAGTTTAAACTTTGGGATTAAAAGAGCTCCTTCAAAGAGTCAGGGGACTATTTTGACACTTTTCTCTAATCTAATTTTTATTCATCGAGTTTGTTCTTGTTTCGTTTCTTGTGTTTTGTTTGTGTGAAGTAAAGAAATTTTTGTAGTTAAGCTTGACAAATATTTCATTGAAGCAAAAAGATACGGTTAAAACATAAAATACCTTACAAGCAGTCCCCTTCATGTTCACTCTAATTGATTACATTTCAATGAGTTTTCTTTTTGCTGCAAAAAGTTTTACTGTGCACCAAAGATCCCCATTGTGATCCATTGTGAAATTACAAATATATTTTTTTCGCTATTGCTGATTTTATAAGGACTACAATACATCCATGCAGATGATTAAATGCTACACTTCTTTCTAAGTTGATTCTTCTTAGTATTTATTTTTTGGGGCTTCTATACATACCACCCAATTCCTATGTATTCACTCCTAACACTAAACTTTGTTTTTTTACATTTATACCGCCCAATTCCTTCATATCACGTAAAAAATACCACCATTTTAAATTTTAAAAAGTAAAAGACAAATTTTCATGCTTAAGTAAGGCGGTATGTTTGTAAAAATTGAAATTTTGGTGTTTGATATGTAAATTCATAGTAATTGAATTGTATGTATGTAAATCTTTCATTTGTTCTTACATATAATATTGTCATGTAATAATAACAATTATCATATCATGTAAATTGTCTCCTTTGATTATCTGTGTTATAAAACATTCTCAGCTGAGATTCGTGAGCGTGACTGGTGCAATGTTGTAACTTGCCACATGGATACCCCAAAGGCATATGTATGGCGTCTACAAAACTTTGTAATTGGAGAGCACATTTTATCACCTTCTGCAAAGAATCAGACACCAATTAAGGTATGTGATAGTCATGTAGTTAATAGGCAGAACTGTATTCTACCCTCTTTAGATGTTGGAAACAACCTGATTAATTTTAGGAAGATTTTCTTACATACCACAGAATTCTTATGTATTTACATATCTAACACCTAAACTTCAATTTTTACATACATTCCACCTTACCAATGCATGAAATGGTGTATTTCACTTTTTAGAAGTTAAGATAGTGTTATTTTTTATGTGATATGAAATATGTTGGTATGAATATAAAAATTGAAATTTAGGTGTTAGATATGTAAATACATTTTAAATTGGGCGGTATGTATGTAAATGCCCCTAATTTTAAATTGGGCATACTGTGCTCATTTATCTCATATATAGGCAACCATATGATAATTTATTAATTTTACGTTGTGCAATGACTTAATTAACTAAATAAAAGAGTTGAGTGCATTGCAAAAGCAGTGGAGAAAACATGGGTTTATTTTGGGTGATTTTTTTGAAATTTTGTTAGAGCTAATTCTGTAAAAATCTTTCTTTTTTGTCGACAGAGTTGTGCTATAAGTGCTTGTGGTAATTTTGCTGTTGTGGGAACTGAGGGTGGATGGATTGAAAGATTTAACCTTCAATCCGGAATCAGCAGAGGAGTTTATGTGGATACTTCTGAATCGAAGTGCTGTGCTCATGATGCGGAAGTGGTTGGAGTTGCCTGTGATTCTACAAACTCTATAATGATAAGTGCAGGTTATCGTGGCGACATTAAGGTGTTTATCTTTCCATAAGTCACTTTTTTTTATCAGTAGTAATGGGCATTACATGCATAGCTCACAAGTCTTATGTATTTCCTATCTCACACCCAAACTTTCATATTTACACACATAGAACTCAAATTTTTATTATCACATCATAAATTGCACTATTACCATTTTTTAAAAGTGAAATACACATTTCATGCATAGGGTTAAAATGCCAAAGTGCCTACATATGTAAATTTGGAAGTTTAGGTGTGGTACATCATATATGTAAATACATAAGAATTGTGTGCTAGATATGTAAATTTCCATATAAGTAAATAATTTGAATTGATTCTGAACACTAAATTTATTTCCTAGGAAAGAATGTTGATATTGTCTCAAGAACTAATTGTTGAATGTACAAAATAAAGTTAAACACCTTTCAAATACAAAAGCTGCTTGTCGATATTGGTCTTGGCATGTCCTGCAATTTTTTGAAAATTTCCTATTATTTTTCGAGTATTATATCTGGGGCACTATTCTATTGATTATTGGTATTTTGAAAATTTAAAATAGTGGTATTTTTTATTTGTTATGAAAGATTTGGGTGGCATAAGTGTAAAAAGCAAATATTATGTGTTAGATATTTCATTACATAAGAATTGGGTGGTACATACGTAAATGCCCCTTGTTTTAAATGCTTTCTAAGTGCAGGTATGCCTTTGTTTTAACTGAATTAATGTGCAATTACTATATTCATTATGAATTTTTATCCTAATTATCGTCATTGTATGCTATTACTAAACATGTAGGTATGGGATTTCAAAGGGTGTAAAGTAAAATCGAGGTGGGAGGTTGGTCGATCTGTTACAAAGATGGTGTACCAAAGAACAAACGGTAATGCATCAACCTCCGCACTTTTGGGCATGTTATTTACATGCACTCCGAAACCTTCGTTTGTGTTTCAATCTTCCAGTTCTTTTTTATCACTCTTATGCTGATTGTTATAAGAATGTCATGGATTCGAGTAACTCTCTTAAAGAAGTTTGAAAAATAGAAGTGCTTCCCATAAACTCTAGTCGGGAAATATAATTGAGCATGATTACTTCATTTCTAGTCAAGCATGATAACCAGATAGATCCCTATTGGAAAAATTTTTTTTTTTTAACAGAAAATTATCAAAATAGTCCTTTAGACTGTTTGCACGAGTTCATTTTAGTCCCAGATTTTATAAATATACCAATTTAGTCCTGTCCCTCTTTTAATATGAGTCAAAAAATCCCCACAGAGGTCTATTTAATCCCCAATTTAAAGTTTGTGGACTACTTTGACACTTCTATAAACTCTAGGACTAAAAGGACTATATAAACAGTAGGGAGACTATTTTGGCGTTTTAGTCCTTTGTTAAATTCGTCCTTACAATTTTGCAGGTCTTCTAGCAACTGTAGCGGATGACATGGTTCTACGTGTGTTTGATGTTATGTCGCTTCTAATGGTTCGCGAGTTCGAAGGACACACAGACCGCATTACTGACTTGTGTTTCAGTGATGACGGAAAATGGCTTTTATCCTCTAGCATGGATGGAACTCTTAGAATTTGGGATGTCATCTTGGCTAGACAGATTGATGCTCTGTCTGTAGATGTATCTATAACAGCAATTTCTCTGTCTCCTTCTATGGACATGTTGGCAACTTCTCATGTTGATCAAAATGGCGTTTACCTTTGGTAATTATTTTTAGGGAAATTTACATACACACCACACATTTATGTATTTACACCCAAAGTTTGATATTTACACTTATAACACATTGGTGTCATAAATTTATGCATGAAGATGTGTATTTCACTTTTCAAAAGATAACGAGGTGGCATTTTTGATGTTGTGTTAAAGATTTTAGTGGTATGCATGTAAATATGATTGTTTATATGTTAGATATGTATATTCATAAAATTTGTGTGGTGTGTATGTAAATGCCATTTATTTTTTTTTCATTTGTTTGCTTTGTTAAATTAGTTTAGTGACAATAGACAATAGTTAGTGACAATAACATATCATTTTTAGTTAGTTTGTAATGAGGGCAAAACTTTTGGTTGTAAAAGTGCTGAATCAGGCTAAGGACTATTTTTTTCAAGCTCACTATTTTATTTTTGGAAGATTTAACCACTCATTCTTATGTATTTAAATATCCATCACCTAAGCTTCGATTTTACATTCAGGCCACTCTACCTGTTCATGAAAAGGTGTATTTCACTTTTAAAATTTCAAATGGCAGTATTTTTGGTGTGATATGAAAGATTTGGGTGGTATACTTGTAAAAGGTGAAGTTTAGGTGTTAAATATGTAAATACATAGGAACTGGATGTTATGTATGTAAATGCCTCTTATTTTTTATATTAGTTAGAGTTAAGCTTGAATATGACTCGTTCTAAAATCTTGCTCAATCCTATTGACTAGTTTCTTATTGAGTATGAGCCATAATCAAGCCTAACTAACTGTATATAAGTTGTTAATGATTTAATTATGTAACCAGATTACTACCCTGAATGCATCATAAATTTTCATCAATTCACATATTTACTTTACATTATTTCTAATTTTTTGCAAATCCTGAATGCTAATAAAAAATTAGTTTAGCTTTTAATTATACATTTATAGTTTGAGACAAATTTTCAATTTTATACCACTAGCAATATTCACATATTTTGAAGTTTGTGAGACGAGGAAAATGATAGGTGTAATCAAACAGGCAATTAAGTTATCATTAAATAACTATTTTATCTATTTATAAGAGAACTATCTGTTCAGTAACAAACAAATATGTTCATGAACACGCATAAACTTTTAATTAATGTTCATGTTTTTTCATTTTGATGTCGTGTTTTTATAATTTTTGTTCAAGTTTTTTTCAATTTTCTGAATAACGAGTCTTACATGAATGATCATATAGTTGTTCAAGCCTTTTCATTTAGAAGAGATTTTAATTGCTCTTTTATGTAGGGTTAATCAGGTATTGTTCTCTGGATCGTTGGATGTTGATTCCTATGCAAGTGGGAAACAAGTTAGAAATGTTCAGATGCCATCTGTTTCTTCAAAACAAAGATATGAAGATGGAGGAGATGATAAAGGAGAAGTAATCCATAGTGACTTTGGAAATCAAAATCACATAATTAAAGATTTTTATGGACCACATTTTGATCACCAAATACCAGATCTTGTAACTCTTTCTTTGCTCCCAAAGAGCCAGTGGCAAAGTCTTACTAATTTAGATATTATAAAGGTTTGTAACTTATTTTATTTCTGGGTGTGTTTTTTAAATAAGAAACGAGAAAACTGTCAAAATAGTATTGACTTTTTGCAGGGGTTATAACTCTGATTGTTTATAGAAGTGTCAATTAGTCCACATACTCTTTTAATTTGCTGAATTAGTTCCTCGTGTAGACTGTTTTAACCTCTTTTAAAACAGTTTGGAGGCTAATCTAGCACTTTTATGAACTATGAGACTAAAATGATCCCATCTAAATAGTTAGGGGACAATATTGACACTTTACTCGATGTGTAACTTTGTGACTTAGTTTTCATTTGATCGTATTTGTTAGAAATTATATGCACTCAAAGTTTTGGTCTTTCATGTTTTTTTTACAATATTTTTGTTTTTCTACTTAATTCTTAGTAACTTTCAGGTCCGCAACAAGCCAATCGAGCGTCCAAAGAAGCCAGAAAATGCACCCTTTTTCTTGCCGTCTGTACCATCCCTTTCGGGAGAAATATTGTTTCAGCCTAATGGAGTTGAAATTGGTGATGCAAAAGATACTCAAGTCGAAGAACCAACTAGAAAAATCAGAAAATTGGATCTATCTTCTCCTTTTTGTCTGTTATTGCAATCTTGTGCAGATACCAAAGATTGTAAGCATATCAATATTTTTTTAAAAGTGTATTTATAGTTTTCTTTTCTTTATAAATGCCTTGCATTGTCACATCTTTACTTGCATTATGTGGTATTCAACATTTTGGGAGCAATTTCACTTCCCTGAAGGGAAAAACATGGATTTCATTATTTTTAACCCAAGGTTTTAGGTGATATTAAATCTTCTTGAAATCTTTTTCAGTTGCACGTGCATATTTGAAATTGCAAATAGGCAGTTCATTAATTTTTTTACTTCTCTAAAGTTTGAGAATGAGGATGTTGTTTGTGCCATCTTGGTAGTTTTTTGGGAAATTCACATACATAGCACACAATTCTTATGTATTTACATATCTCACATCTAAACTTTCATATTTACATGCATGCACTTTTTTGCTTTAAACTATGCATGAAAATGTGTATTTCATTTTTAAACGTTGATTATAGTGCTATTATTGATGTGATATTAAAGATTTGAGCGTTGTGTCTAAATATGAAAGTTTATGTGTGAGGTATGTAAATATGTAAGCATTGCGTGCTATGTAAATGCCCGTAACCTTTTTGTGGCATTTTTTTTTTGTCCATAGGGTTTTTTTTTTCAACTCTATAAGCCTTTCGATGTTTTTAAATTTCTTTATAGATGCATTTTTTCAAGGAAGACATTTATTTAATTTGACATATTTGTCATTGGCCTTTCAAAGAAGTGTTTGTTTTAAGTAATGTAGATTTTGATGTTACAAATGTCTGGCATCTTCCTGCAAGTTATGATTACCATAAATAAAGACATTGTGACGAAGTATATTATTGTATTTGTTTTTCATTACATCTATGTCTTTTCCTTTCTTTTATCACGAAGACTTATTATAAATTCTATAAACATCCTTCTTGTTTATTATAAGATTTACATACAGGCCACTCAATTCCTATGCATTAACCTATCTAACATCTAAATTTCAATCTTTACATATATGCTACCTTACTTATGCATGAATAATATATTTCACTTTTTTAAAGTTAAAACAGTGATATTTTTTATATGCCATCAATGATTTGGCAGGTAGAAATGTAAAGAAGCAAATTTTAGGTGTTGGATATGTAAATACATAAGAATTGAGGGATAAATATGTAAATTCCCTTTCTAGTTTTATTAGTTCACTATTGCCATAGTGATTCACAATCTCTCCATCTTTTGGTAAGTTTGCTGAACTTGTTTGGATTCATTCACTCTGTTGCAGTTTCAGCTTTCACAGAATATATTAAGGGTTTACCACCATCAACCCTCGATATGGAGCTTCGTGTTCTTCAAATAATTGAAGATGATGATAAAAGCTTAGATCGAAAACCAGAATTGGAGTCAATTGGATTGTTATTGGATTATTTCATTCATGAGCTTTCCTACAAGAATAACTTTGAATTTATTCAAGCCGTCATCAGGTTGTTTCTTAAGGTATGATTTACTTTCTAGTTTTTAATGGGCTAAAAAGTGTATCATTTATAACCCTCCTCTCCAATAAAACAATAGAACTTTAATGAGCTTGGATGCGTGTATTTTGTTTTCCTTTCGGAACTATGTATTTGCATGAGTTGAGAGTTAACTTTTAAGAAGTGGTGTTTTTGTAAGAGGTCCTAAAATGGTAGGTGCAATAATTGTCGGTGTGCCATATGCTCAGCTGTAAACCTTAGCATTACAAGCCTTCCAACCTTAGTGAACAATATAGCAGAAACATCGAACTTTTGGAATCCCACGTTTCAGTGTCTTACTTAGCTTATCAATGTCTTCATCGAAATTGTTGAAATCTGGAATTCAGATACTTCTGCTTTTCAACATTTCCTTTACCTTGAAAAAAAGACAATTAGTAATAAAACGTGTATTATTTTCTGGCTCAACAAATGCTTACGGGTAGTGGGTGTTATCCGCAAACAACATACGGGTGGGAACATCTCGAATAAGTCTCCACCAAAAAAAAAAAACTGCTCCCTAGGATGAAGTTGCAGCTTATTGAACCAATTCCCAATGGAATCAACAACCTGGAACTTAGGGTCTGTTTGGGGCAGCTGCAGCTTATCCAGATGAGCAATTTATCCTGATAAGTTGTTGATCAGCAGTTTATCCTGATAAGCTGGCTGACTGTTTGGTTTGTGTGTTTGAAAAACAGATGATTTGCAACTGTTTCTGGATAAATGACCATTCTGCCCTGATCTGGATAAGTTGATTGGTTGTTTGGTTTGTGCTTTTGGAAAACAACTGATTTGCAGCTTATTCTGGATAAATGACAATTCTATCACTGCGCAGTTGTGTTATTTGCAACAGAACTGTAATGACTACACATTTGATAGTTTGGAACCAAAAAACCATTTCATAACAGTACAAAAAAAAGGACTTGTATGTAAAAATTGAAGTTTAGTGGTATGTATGCAGAACTTCCTATTTTATTCTTTAGAAAAAATTATTCAGCACTGAAATACCATGAACATCAGTTGAACAATATATGCAAAAAAACATATATCATACCTTGCGATGACCATCAACGTATATCAAATGATACCTCTTAGGCAAGTTTTAGTATGATACACACCAACCATACTGTGTACCCTTACATTTATGAGTCCTCAGCTATGAATTTCAGCCTTCCCATTTCTCGTTCTACCTTTAGACTACTTGAGAAATAAGTGACATATAAGTTTCACCCCGTTCTTGCAATAAGTTGATCATATCAAGCTTCAGCTCAAAAATTGAAAATGCATTTTATTTGAAATTTGTCGTGCTTCATTCTGTCAAAAGCTTAAAAATATTTTCGATCAGGTAAGCTACAATTTTACTTTTATCCTAAGATTTATGGATGATGCTCTCAAGTGAAATTGTGGCAAATATGTAAATCTTCCAATAATTAAATTACCGCTTGGCCAACTGTAGAGGCAAGCCTTAGATAAAATGGGGAGCCTTCACATGCAGAATGCAAGTTAATAAGAAGAAATCAGTTTCACAGGAAATAAATCAAGTTAGCACAAAAAACGTGAGAAGATGTGACCGAAGGAGCAAATGATAATAATAAGAATGAAAGCAAGCAAAAGAAACCTTGATAATTTAAGAAGTTAAAACGTAATACTTGTCAAAAAAAAAATTTAAATAAAGAAAATGGGTTAGAATATCTGAAGGAAATGTCATATTGAATGAATTTTGTTGTTTTTCCTATTAAGTTTCCTTCCTTCCCTACAATGCTTCATTCGTTATTTATGTCCCATTGCTGCAATTAAAAATAACTTCTAATATCTTGCAAAACTTTTATGATACAAAGTGTTGTTGTGCTATAAGCATTTGGATTAATATACAAAGCTCAAAATCCCCTTCTTTAGTTTTGTTTTGTGATATCTCCTCCGTCTTCTCACACTTTTTAACCACTTAAGCCCCTCACAAAATCAAGCAAGTCAATTCTTACAAAGCCTCAACTCTAAATTTTCTACCGATCGTGATAGGATCATATAAGAGATTTATAACTTCCTACCCATAATCCAATTAGCCTAAAATTAACTGCATTAAAATTTTAGCTAGAAATTTGTCTAGAAGGGAGGAGCCCAGCTGACCTGAAGCTGACCAGGGGATTAACTTGCTATTCCACAAGCTCCTTATGTAGCCGGTTGCAGGCCATTTTGCTCAGGGTCTGCTGCGATTGAACCTGAATTCCTTAAAAAGATATCCAACGATAGAGAAAAAAGTGGTGGATTGAGGTAGGGATGCTAAGGAGTAAGAAGAAGATGAGGAGGTTGAAATAACCTTGTGAGAAGGAGCGGCGACAGTGGTCATGCTTCTCAGAAGCAGAGATTGGGAAGAGAGAAAGGGCGATTTGGTTGCCTCCTAGAGAAAAAAGGTCCAACTTTTTTACTCAGCGCAAGCCATGGCGGAGCTTGATCGGTCTGAGTAGAAGAAGTAGTGTCGAAGAAACTCGCCCTTATCTAGAAGAGAAGTGTCGACGAAGCAGGGAGCGGCTCTGCGAGCTCGATCGCGAACGGAGGAAGGAATGGCGAATCTAGAAGGGGCAAGGGCAGAGGGTTCGATCGCGATTCAAAGGCAGCATGGTAATTTGGGAGAAAACGCGACAAGGGAATGCGGCCCGCGGGGATGATTCCGCGGGCGACGTTATTCACAAAATAAAAACAGCGATTTCCAAAACGCGGTTTAAACGTGTTAACCAAATAGTAGGAAGGCGTTTTCAAAATATCACCTGTTGTTTTAAGTTGCCCCAAACGGGCTTTTAGTTTCATAAGCTATGCTATTTAATTAAATCCAAGCAATCCTCCATTCGGGGATGTCAAATGGTCACTTGACTAATTTTTTGTATATTTTTTATATCAAGCCGATGCAATCCCCATTCCTTCTAACTACTACTGAAAGGAGAACTTTGATAGTGTTAAATTTGGTAACTGGTGCTATGGTGTATTGATAGTCAATCTCATATGCTTGAGGGAACCCTTTTGCAGGAAGTCTAACTTTGAATATCTCAATACTCCTATCAATTTGGTATTTAACCCTAAACCCTAAATCCTAAACCCTAAACCACCCAACTAACTTCTTATCCTGGGGGAGTTTAGTAAGAATCCATGTACCATTAAGCTTTTGTGCTCAAATCTTTTCTTCGACTGCTTTTTTTCATTCTAAAGCTTAAAGAGCTTCATTAATGAATTTAAAAATCTGCATACTAACAAAGTTAGAAACAAAAGCTTTGTAGGATGATGATAGCTTCTTAGAGGCTATATACTCCTAAGTTGGAAATTTAATGTACCTTTTCTTATCACCAACCTCAGAAGAGGACGAGGATAACTCATGAGTACTGGATTCCTCCTTACCTGGATTCTCAGATGAATGTGGAGTCAAGTTTTGGTTTAAGCAGTTCTCTCTCCTTACAAATTGTCTTACAGTTACTTAAGGTTTTTATTTCACTTTGTGTACACACAAAGTTCTTTGTTCTAGAATTTTGGTTGGGTTGATTGGTTGGTTGGGCATCTTCAACTAGAATAGGAGGGCTAGGTGGAGTAGGTGGTCAAGTCATGTAGGTGTCATCAAGTGCATTCCAAAATTGATATTCATTTGCACTCTCCACCTATACATCATATTCGGGTAGTATGATTGATTTTAAAAAAAGTGACATTTATGGAGTTAATAGTATTTTTTTGTAACTAGAGTAGCACTTATACCCATTTTTGTTGGTGGCACACCCAAGAAAAATACACTTGATAGATCTTGGGTCAAATTTTATTCGATTTTGGGAATCGATGTGAACAAATGATACAACCCAAAGATTTTAAGTTGTATAGTAGAAGAGAAAGCTTTGATGTGAGGATAGGTATCCATCAAAATATGAAGAAGTTAAGTACCAAACTAGACATTCAATTGATATAGTATGTTGCAGTATGAATTGTTTTCCCTAAAAAATATTTTGTAACTTGATTATTAATTTAGTGGGATACCTCAAGGAGATGTCTGTTCTTTCTCTAAGCTATTCATTTCGTTCTGGAGCATCAATACATTAATGATTTCATTTTTTGATACATAATACCAAAAGATGAAATTGATTGCATTATCAGTTTTGAGAATCTGAGTTTTGCATTTGAATTGAGTTTGAATTGTGTTATGAAAGGTTTGGAAGATTGAGCTTTTTTTAGATTTCTCCTTCATTAGGAATACCCTATTAATTCTATTACGATCGTCAATAAATGAGAAACCATCTAGCCCCACTTAAGGTTTTCACCTTGGAAGGTCTTCAAATATCACTGTGGATGATGGAAAAAATGTGTGAGGGTTTATAGTGGGTTATGAGATAACTATTTCTAGTGTGTTTGAAAAGTTGACAAATCTCATATTGATTATTACTAGTGTTTATTGTAAACAAACGAAGATACAACTTTGTAACATAACTGAAACTATGATGGTCCGGGCAACAATGCCATAACACGTCTTGCTTTTGGATAGATACAGGCTTAATAGACATGAAATTTTTAGGTAAAATTGGAGGTATGATCATTTGTGTGTTTAGAGAGATTTTTCTTGAGTAGTTATAAGCCTTGATGCATTTCAACAAGCTAATCACCTTCCCCCCTTAATATTCACAAGCGTGTGGCAGTCCATTGGAACATAAAACAAATGAAAGACTTTATTGGCATGAAATCCCTTATGGGCCTTTCTAAGCCTTTTATTCTTAGTGCAGAATCACATTGTAACGCAGCAGTTTATTTGATTACAGTGCCAAAAACTGAATCAATTTCCTAATTTTGTTACCAATTATTTCTTGCTTAGAATTTGTAATGTATCTCAATAATGTCATTGGGAGTTTGTTCCATTTGCACTCTGTTCCATCTTTTGCGGATTGTAAAACATCTGGATAGAGATTACATTCATTCTAAAAGTTCAGGTCTAAATAATGTAGTTAATATTTGCCTTATTGTTGGAGAAAATTTTAATCTTATATGTTTTTTTTCTTCAATATTTGTTTAAACAGATTCATGGGGAAACAATTAGACGCCACTCAGCAATGCAGGAAAAGGCAATGAAGCTCTTGAATGTTCAAAGCTTAGTTTGGCAAAAAATAGATAAAATATTCCAAAATGTCAGATGCATGGCCACTTTCCTCAGCAATTCTCAATTCTAACTTAAATGGGTAAGACTCAATTGCATACTATGGAATGCTTCCTTTTTTTTTATATATATACTTCTTCTGTCTTTGTGGTCGCCTTGCCACTATAGGATGCTTCCTTTCTTTATTAATGCTCTTCATGGTTGCGAGCTGAAACTCGAGCGGCAATGAGAATAATTACACTATGCTTCACTCTCGTCATCATCCCCACCTTCAACTCTGTTCCTTTCCGCGTCCCCTTTGATCTCTGTTCGCTCTTGTTTTGCCGACATTTTGTCATGTATCAATATTATTTTGTCCACGATGTTCAGTAATATGCTCCTAATAATACTGATTATCTTTAGCATCCATCCCTCGCCAACTTTGCGTGCATCATCGTCAACCTCACCTTCATTGCCTATCACACTAATGTCACCTCTCAACCTCAAATCTTTCACCCTCAACTTATATGGCCACATCCTGCACTCTGCTTTCTTGATATCCTCTCTGTAGAAAGCTTTTCTAATAACGACTTCCTTAAGGATGTTGAAATTCACTCGTGCTTACCGATGAGAGGTGTAAGTGAGCTGAGTCGGTTCAACTCGAGTTTATCAAGCTCGAGCTGAAACTCAAGCTCGTTTATTAAAAGAGCTCAAGTTAAACTTATCTAAAGTTGGCTCTTTGGCTCAGGAGCCAGCTCTACTAGCCAACCATTGGTCATGTTGATGCCTTCTATGGCGAGCTGTTGTGGCACTTTCCCTTCTCCATCCATTGATGTCTTCTCCATTGAGCTCCCACAGGAATTGAATGTCAGCTCAAGCAAGCAAGCAAGCATGTAAACCGAATGTTATCTTTGTGAGCTGAGCTCGAGTTAGGCATGATTCGAGCTCGGCTCAACACGTTTACATTTCAAACAAAATATGCTTCACCGTTGTTGATAACTTTCTAGCATTTTCACGAAAATGGTCATCTGCTATATATATATATATATATATGAAAGAAAATGTTTGCCACTAACCCCAAGCTGCTCTTTTATGCCTGCTGCAGGTTAAAATAAAACCAGAATATTGCAAATTTTGACAATTGAGTGCTCTGGCTTCATTTTATGCCTATTTAAGAGAACGGTGCACTAATAAGTTTAAGCATTAAAGCGGCATTGTTCATGATTTTTTTTCTTTTTTTTGTAATATTTTATATCATTTTTGTAATTCTGTTGTGTGATTGTAATTTTATTTTTTTAATGTAATATGATCAATGAAATGAAATGATGTAAGAGTTGTAAGAGTTTAAATTAAAAAAAAAAAAAAGTGTAATGATGTAAAGGTGGCCATGCATGCAAATTAAATCAAACCGGTCAAGAAAATTCTATTTGAAATGTAGATAAATATAGTATTTATACTTAAATATTATTATTTTGAAGCTGAAATGCATGTTAATAATGTTTTGTGAGGAGTACAGTTTGCTGCCATGACTGCTTTCAAAGAAATCATTGCCATGGAACAAACAATTGCTTTCCATGCATCAAATTCAGTGAACATGGCCTAAATAGTCTGTTGTCATGGGAATTTGCTAAATAAGATGAAACAATGAATATTTAATCTAAATAGTCTCTTGAAAAAATAAAAAGTATTAACTCCAAGACTAAATTAAATAATTTTTAGTTAAAAAATGAATAAAAATTGCCATAGAATTTAATAAAAATCGCAATTTTATGAAGAAAAGACTATATCTTCATGCTCTTATTTACGGCTATTAAAAAATAGTAGAAAATTAAATCTATTTTTTATTTTGATCTAAGTCATTGAATTAATAAATAAGCCAAATATAAATAAATAAATAAATAAGTCACTTATTATTTAAGTATTCATGAAATACTTTCTTGCTCTATTAATATTTGAGGAAATTGGGTTAATGATGTAATTTCCCTATATTTAGTTAACTTAGATTTACGAATGTCTGCTAAATGGACACCACCTAATTTGCAAGCACTTTAATTCCACTTAATACGGATCAATTAGCACAGAAATCAAAGTAATTTTGACTAAGATTCCCATAGTATTTATTTTGAATAGATTATATACTTGCTTTTAACATAATCTTTTATTATTTATATAGCTAATTTGTTGTACAAAAGATTTTTAGCCATATGACTTGGCTTATATTCAACTTCAACTGATGATTGTGCAATTTTTGCTTATTTTTTTATGCTCAAGAAAATATTCCCGGCCATGTGTGAATGCATAGCTTGAGGTGCTCTTTATGTCATCCAATAATCAAGCCCAATGATTGTCTCTACACCTAACTTGCCTTGCTTTATATTTTTGAAATGATTTATCCAGATTAAGCTTTATGTTGTAGACCCACTTTAATTCAATTATCTTTTTTTCTTGTGGAGAGTCTACTAGCTCCGGTATCTAATTTTTCTCGATCAAACCTCTTGCTTTGAGGCTTCTTCAAAGCATTCTAGCTCCATGTTTGTCAAGTTACTCAAATTTCTAGTAGAGATTATATTCTTCTATATGGTGATTCTAGAGATGAGTTTGTAGCTTGATCATTGGCTCTTGTATAGACGATTGTATAAATGATCCTAGTTGATTATTGAGTTCTTCAATTTGTTTATGGGTTATTGGCAGCATGTTGAGACCCTTTTCAATATTGAAAAAAGAAGCATCAATTATATATATATATATATATATGGGGATGATCTCTTTAATATAAAAGAATCCATGGGGTTAAGATGATCTCTCTCTCTCTCTCTCTCTCTCTCTCTCTCTCTCTCAATCTAAGTTCTTAAAGGTGTATTCATTTAGGGACAATATATGTTCCAACAATAATAATAAACTTTGAATTTATTCTCCAATATTTATTTAAAAAAACATTAATACTAAATAGTTTTTTTTATCTTGTTATATCAATGCAACTTAAAATACTATTTTCAATCAAATATTAGAGTTTATAAAACTATAGTTACATTCATTGAAAGGTGCAAACTGTTTTACATGACTTCAGTCTGAATTCATTATTTTTTTCCGTTTGCATAATATATCTTAAAAGCTATATTCAGTTTAAAAAAAAAAAACCTCACTAAAAATATAAGAAAAAAGTATAGCTAACATATTAGATAATTCATAATTATCACTAAATAGTAAATACTCTTCCAAATAAAAAAAAATAAAATATTTTCTCTTCAAATTGAGAAAATATTATGTCCGGACGTCTGTATATTGTGCAAACAACGCATCCACGCCAACATCCGCACAACCAAACATTAGATGTGATACAATTTTGAGGTCCAGCTCCAGCTCACCTGTAAATTATGTTGGGAGGAAGATAAGAAGCAGCAGTGTCCACAAAGTACCCTCCTCCTTCCTTGCTATTCTTCTCCACCACCTTCAAAATGCTCTCAAACACAGAAACCTCACACGGCATCCTCAACACTCTGCTGAAACCCGAACTCTTCTTCAGCCTCCCTCAACAGCACCGAGAATGCTCTGTGGCCCAAATACTCTGTGGGAATCACAAATCTCTTCTTCTCTTCTCCCACACACACTGCAAAATATCCCTTCGGAATCCCATTCGAAGAAGAAGAAGAGGTTTTGGAGAAGGAGAGGGTTCTCTTCAGAAATACTTTCGTTGGACAAATTGAGAGCTTCTTCCACTTCTTTATCAGATCAGTGCTCGTTTTGTTGCAGCAGCTGTTCTGATCCATAATTAATGGCTGCTTTGAGATTTTTGGTCATGAGGTCTCTTACTGTATTTAAAGTAGCTGTGAGAGCTTTTGTTTTATTATATTCTATGGGAGTTTTACATAAATACCATGACATTAGTCTTATATTTATTTACATAGTTAATTAACTCCTAAACCCTATGCATGAAAAGAATAAGAAGTTGTAGATGTAAATACATAGGAATTATGTGGTGTGCAAGTAAAATGATCTCCCTTAATTATTTTTATCTTATAGTGTTTAAATTTTTAATATTTTGTTGATAGGGTGTACTTTATATTAATTTTTTTTGGGACCGGATTTTAGGTAGTTGCAAGGACATATATATATATATATATAATTCAAATCATTGATATATTTTATGAGATGTCAATGATTTGATAGATATGAATGTATAGGTTAAACGTTTAGAGGTTACATATATAAAATTATAAGTATATAAGAATTATGTTCTATGTATGTAAATGTACCAATTATAAAATTATTTTAAATTTACAATTGAAAATAATAGAATCAAGAGACCTTTACATACATACCACCAAATTCCTTTGTATTTATATATATATATATATAACACCTAAAACTTTCTTTTTTTATATCAATACAACCCAATTCTTTAATTTCACATAAAAACCACATCATTGTAATTTTTAAATATTTTAATTTATCATAATTATGATAACGAACTTTGGAAAGCCTGAAAATAGCTTGGATATTTATTTTATTTAATTAAAGAAAATGGACACGCGAATCATGCTTATTTGATATTTATTTATTTCAATATATTATATATATATATATATAGTTATTTAATTTGGCTGCTTAGGACTTGGGAGAACATGGCAGGTGATTATGAGCAGAGGTGCATGTGAGAGTACCCAGTTAACAATCAACTACGCCTTGCATTATGGTTGGTTGCCTTTGAAGTGTACCTAAAAAAGAAAGAAATTTATCATTATTTTTATTTTGGATAAAAAATGGGGTATTTACATACATACCACCCAATTTCTATCTATTTGCATATCTAACATCTAAGCTTTGCATATTACATGCATAGTTAAAGTGGCACGTATATAAAATTTAAAATTTAGGGAATAACCTGCCCAATTAAATGTGATGGCTTGTAAGAAAATTGCAGTCTAATTTTTGAAAAAAGAATTATTATAATTAACACAAAATCTTTCTAAAAAATTATTTTTCTTCATCATATTTTTACCAATTTTTTTTTTTTTTAAAGTTAAATCACTCCAAACAAACCTTAATTTATATAAACTTGTCAGTCGCACCGCATTCTTAAATCAGTTAGTAGGTATCTGCTTCGTTAGTTGTAAGTCCCATATGATCTGGGGTCCAACGACTGATGTTATATGGGGTGACATGCGAGTGATTAGATGCATGGGTCCAACGGGTTGAGAGCAAGGGGTGGTTGGCCGTTCCTTGGTCAAGCATCTTTTAAAAATAAATAAATAAAGTTGCTGTTCGTAACTATTGTAACTGTCACTGCAACATCATGTGACCCAATTGTTCTCTTAGCAGGGGAATCTTGAAAGGAAAAAAATATATATACATTGACACATGATCATAATACAAAAAAAAAAAAAAAAAAAAAAAAAAAAGGACATTTACATAAATACCACCCAATGTCTATATACTTGACATATATCACACCTACGTCAAAATACACCCAGATCTTTTATATTACATCAAAATACCATTATTTTAACTTTCAAAAAGTGAAAAATACATCTTTTCAAACAGTAAGGTGGTATCTACATAAAAATTAAAGTTTAGGTATTAGAAATTATCTGAAAATACTTCAATAAATATACTAAAAGTTTGCTTATATTATAAAAATACAGAGCACATGCTGCATCCCACTTGCTTTTATAAAATTCTAAAGCCGTTGGCGGGATCGGCGTATGTCAACATGTTATTAATTAAAGGCTTATAATCAATGTTTAGTAAATTAATTAAAGGCTTCAAATCTGCAATTGTCATTATAACTATCATTAATTAATTGCTAATCACACACAATTATAGGCATTCAGAGTTTCAAGCCGTCTTATAGCACCTTTGTTTATAAATTAAATGTATTATTTTATAACAATAATTTTTAAGTTATTAACTGCTTTTAAAATAATACAATCAATTATTATAGTTTAATTGTAAGATTGCGGATTCAAGGAGTTAAAAATGATCCCGATAAACCACCCTAATTTTCAATTGTTTATAAATAGTTTAATCAGCTCACCGGCACAAATGAGTGGCAGTTAATGTAGTTATTAAGAAAGCTAAGAATTATTTTCAAAATTGATTTGTAAGATATTATGGCCACCGTTTTCTCGGCATCATTTATTATGCGATGGCATAAATTTAGGGTCCGTAGACTGAGATCCACTAAAGTTTTGCAATCATATGAAGCAGAACCGATAATTTATTTATATCATCAAGCACAACACTGAAATCAAGCATCTTGACACATGGGTTGGATTCACGTCCAACTTGTAAAAGTCATGACCTGAATAGGTTTGCTCGAACCCAGAAAAATCCCAATCCGAATCCTACCCGCCTTTAACCTTTCAATACAAACCTAATCCGTATAGCTCATTTAACATAAGGAGTAACTACTAGTTGTGTTAAAATTGGTTCTCGAGTCAATTTTGGGCGAATTCCGGGTTAACAGGTAGATTTCAAGTCAATTTAGTGTTGGTGGGACATTTTTGAATTATCGGATGAGCCTCGAAATTGGCATGTCGGATCAATTTTTCGAGTGGGTCATTTCTTTGACAAATATCAAAGACCAAAAGGCCAAAAAAGTAACTAAATATTCACCTCAATAGTCTCAACGGAAAATTATAAAGGCAGACATTAGAGTAGCTAGCTTAGGCCCAAAACCAAACCTAGGACTATTTGCCTAGGCCAATATAGCCCAACTCCAACTCAGGCCCAACGTCCATCTTAGCTATTTAATGGGAAACCTTAACTCTTGACCCACAAAACCTTCTTGGGTTAATCAGATTAATATATTTACTCGAAATTAACCTAAACTAATCAGCATCATTCTCTTCCTCTCAAACCATTAGCACAAATCTTTTCATAGGCACTAAATTGAATGTATGGGCTTGTCAATTTCCATAGAACCACACTCTTCACAAAGACCTATAGACAATTTGCCCAAAAAAGAAATAATAATAAAAGAGCTTCAATGGCTCATCCCTAAAGATTGCTAGTTGATCAACCTTCTCGGCAAATCGCCCTCCTCGATGACGTTTGTCGAAACCCTCCCTTCTCATTCATTCATCTCATTAAGTTTCTCCGAAGAAAACAACCCATTTGGGTGATTTCTTCTTGTTGTCACGAAGACTAGCATTGCTCAGAGCCCATAAGGTTGGCACTAGGCCAAACATCATTATCATCTCTTTGTGAGAACTCAGCTCAATGAGTTTATCAGGAAGCTTGCCCTTCTTAGCGGATTTCATCTGATTGGTCCTAAATAAAGTGAATTCAATCCAAGCACTTTTACATGATGCGGCTCTCAACGACTTCCCCAAGTGGAAATCATCCAATTTTGTTTTCGTTGAACATGACCAAGAATATCCTCTATCATGAAATTGTTTCAACTTATCTTAAGAACTCGTCTTTCTCGATAAGTTCATATGATCGACATCATGCTCCCTCAGAATGTTCTCGTTGACTACTTACTCTCTATCTAACTCCCTCTCTAGACCAAGCGATTCTTTATCTTAGGAGCCATTGTGGATTCCATAGAATTGGCTAACTCCAAGCAGAATATATGCCTAATACCCCAATTGACATGCATTTACACCCAAGTAGTCAATTTAGTGTTGGTGGGACATTTTTGAATTATTGGATCAGCCTCGAAAGATTCTAAAAACTAAATGGGTAAGGATCTTTAACCTGAATCCAACCTGAAAATTATTTGTGTCAACTCAAACCCGAATTTTTTACTTGGGTTCAAATCGAATTGGCATGTCGGATCAATTTTTCAAGTGGGTCATTTCTTTGACAAATATCAAAGACCAAAAGGCCAAAAAAGTAACTAAATATTCACCTCAATAGTCTCAACGGAAAATTATAAAGGCAGACATTAGAGTAGCTAGCTTAGGCCCAAAACCAAACCTAGGACTATTTGCCTAGGCCAATATAGCCCAACTCCAACTCAGGCCCAACGTCCATCTTAGCTATTTAATGGGAAACCTTAACTCTTGACCCACAAAACCTTCTTGGGTTAATCAGATTAATATATTTACTCGAAATTAACCTAAACTAATCAGCATCATTCTCTTCCTCTCAAACCATTAGCACAAATCTTTTCATAGGCACTAAATTGAATGTATGGGCTTGTCAATTTCCATAGAACCACACTCTTCACAAAGACCTATAGACAATTTGCCCAAAAAAGAAATAATAATAAAAGAGCTTCAATGGCTCATCCCTAAAGATTGCTAGTTGATCAACCTTCTCGGCAAATCGCCCTCCTCGATGACGTTT
The DNA here is from genome assembly GCF_001263595.1 of Phalaenopsis equestris. Taxonomy (NCBI): domain Eukaryota; kingdom Viridiplantae; phylum Streptophyta; class Magnoliopsida; order Asparagales; family Orchidaceae; genus Phalaenopsis; species Phalaenopsis equestris. The sequence goes on from NW_018164496.1 coordinate 724,178, forward strand.
GTCGAAACCCTCCCTTCTCATTCATTCATCTCATTAAGTTTCTCCGAAGAAAACAACCCATTTGGGTGATTTCTTCTTGTTGTCACGAAGACTAGCATTGCTCAGAGCCCATAAGGTTGGCACTAGGCCAAACATCATTATCATCTCTTTGTGAGAATTCAGCTCAATGAGTTTATCAGGAATCTCGCCCTTCTTAGCGGATTTCATCTGATTGGTCCTAAATAATGTGAATTCAATCCACGCACTTTTACATGATGCGGCTCTCAACAACTTCCCCAAGTGGAAATCATCCAATTTTGTTTTCGTTGAACATGACCAAGAATATCCTCTATCATGAAATTGTTTCAACTTATCTTAAGAACTCGTCTTTCTCGATAAGTTCATATGATCGACATCATGCTCGCTTAGAATGTTCTCGTTGACTACTTACTCTCTATCTAACTCCCTCTCTAGACCAAGCGATTCTTTATCTTACGAGCCATTGTGGATTCCAAAGAATTGGCTAACTCTAAGCAGAATATATGCCTAATACCGCAATTGACATGCATTTACACCCAAGCCCCCCAAATATTAGGATTTTGCTATTGGAGTCACTACCATAAGCCCAAAACCTTTGTCAGTCAAACCAATAGACAAACCATCAAGTCAAAGACTCTCTTCTTAATAGACATGTGAAAGCCAAAATTAAATTAAAAAAAAAAAAGAAATCAAAAACAAAAATGATCTTACAAATTTGATGATTGACTTGCAACATCCAGTCTAGCTTACAAATGAAATCATCTTTGATGACTCCCAAAGAACGAGAAGGAAAAAAAAATAGACTTTGAAAGGTTGGAAGAAGATTCTACAAGAATATGTTTTGAAATATCAGGATTTTTAGCAATTTTTTATTAGTTTGTCAATTCTTATATATATATATATGAACTACAAAACTAAATAAATATTACATTTTTCTAATTTTTATCAAGATATCATGTTATAAATTTTACCTTCTCAACACTTCTCCACCGTCAAATTCACCAATAAAAAAAAAATGAAGATTTACATGCCACCACCTTACCTATATATGAAAATGTGTATTTCAGTGAATGGTAGTATTTTTGATGTGATATGAAAGATTTGAATGGTAAAAGTGTAAAAGATAAAATTTAGGTGTTAAATATGTAGATTCATAAAATGGTACGTATGTAAATGCCCCAATATATTCATAAAATGATAAAGCTTTATATTCCTTAATAACTCATAAATATAGAGCTAATTAATGTTAACGTTGATGACTAGCTCCTTGGTTTATTTGTCGTAAAAACAGTACCAAGCTTCATCTAGAATATGCATCTTCAAAGGAGGGCTAAATTTACGGTCTAAAATATAAATATAACTCCACAAATTTATCCGAATAAAAGCAATAGAAAAAAAAAGAAAAACAATCAATGAAGAAAATTAGGTCAAAACTAAAACCCACGTGCACAGAAAATATGGCAACCAGGGTTTTCAGCAACAATCCCAATTTTGACTTGAATCCCCTCCTAAAAGTTCAATACATTCGGATTCAATTTCAAGACTTTATTTTTATTTACTTAAGATTTACATATCTATCACTCAATTCCTATGTATTTATATATCTAACCCCTTAACTTCAATTTTTGCCAACATGCCTATGCTTGAAAAGATGTATTTCACTTTTTAACAGTTGAAATGCTGATATTTTCAATGTGATATAAAAACATGAGGGGTGGAGGGTAAGTGCTCGAATCCAATACTTAAGAATTCTATAATTTATTTCCCATCAATGTACTGCGCACTCAGGCGTTATTTAAATACATCATAATTGAGTGATATGTGTGTAAATGCCTCTTATTTTTATTTTCTTAAAAGAAATACTATGCTGATAAAGCTTAGATGTTATATGTTTGAAGACATGAACTAAGTTTTTATGAACTGTTCACGAGTCCAAATGTAATAAATATCATAATACGCTACCATAAAATTTGTAGTATTTTAGTATCATACATAGGTGCATATATGTATATGCGTGTCTATATTATTTATTAAACTAATTTATAGTTATATAATAGATTTGAATCAATCCAAATTCAAGTAATTATTAAATGAGGATGGTGTAAATATCAAACTTTATGGCAGTAAGGTGATATGAGTGTAAATACATTTTGGGTGTTGTGGATATGTAAATACATAAGAATTATGTGATATGTATGTAAATTTCCAAAAGCTTAAACTATAAAACTGGATGGTCAAAAAAGAACAGCAGAAAATTCTGATTTGCATTTCTACAATCACTTTGAAATTGATATATTTAATAAGTCCCATGTGAACTAATGAAATATTTCTTGTCTTTCCTTCTGAGGCTTACGGTTTAGAATGTGAGAGCAGGGCTGAGCAGACGCCAGAGGAAGAGTTCGACTGATTGCAGGTAAGATGATAGAGGGTTTCTTATTTATCAGCTTTTATATATTTTAAGAATATATAAATAATTTCTTGAAAGAATATAGTAAATATATTGACATCTTTTTATAGTAAATTGGAATTAATTTTCTCATTTATTCCGTTCATTTCATATTGATCTGTTTCTCATTTATTTTATAGTAGCAGCCTTGCAGCCTAATCTACCAAAATTTTACTAGAATATAGTTTACAGTAATTTATTTTTATTTTTTTTTAAATAATTGCAATATAAATTTTAATTGATTAGCCATGTATCATGATCAGTGTGAAATTCATGTTTGTTCGGAAGAATAGAACAAGGCCACTAATGTAGTGCAAGGTGTTTATCAAGAATATGCAAGCATTCTAGCATCATATTAAATTATTTCCAATATTTTATTCTATTTATGATATTATTGATTTTGGAATTGTTTAATATTTAAATTAAATGACAGAATTTTTGGTATTCATCAATGTTTAATTTTTCAATTACACTGACTTTATTATGAATAGAAGTTTGAATCAAAATTCTCTATTTCCACTCATTCATCTCTCCCTCTCCCTCCCTCTTTTCATCAAACACATACCAGGGCCACAATTTTCTCTCAAGGCACAAATTCCATGGCTTTAAATTCCTCATTTTTTTCATTAAAAGAGGGGTTCAGGCAAGTTGAGGGTTGGGGTGTGGGAGTTGAGTTGTTCTGAAAAAAAAAAAAAATGGAAGATTTACATACCCACCACTCAATTCTCATGTATTTGCATATTGAACCCCTAAACTTCTTACACATACATGAAAAGGTATATTTCACTTTTTAAAAGTTAAAATGATAGTATTTTGATGTGATTTGAAGGATTTGGGTGAAACATATGTAAAAAATAAAGTTTAGGTGTTAGATATGTAAATAAATAGGAATTAGGTGGGTATGTATGTAAATGCCCTTTTAAAAAACAGTTCAAGTAAACCAAAAGAAATTTAAATTTACCTAAGAAATAATGAATTTAAGATATTAAAACTAAAATAAAATAATTCAAACTAAAAAAGTGAAGATAAATAAGAAACTAGAACCTTTTACAGCGGGCCGGGGTCATCTACATCCACCGTCCAAGGCCCTCTTATACATTCTATAAATCCACTCTTTTGAAAATCTGCAAGCAAAGAAGCTATAAATATTAGGCTTCTTGAACATAAAGAGTGTTCATGCTAACACGACATAGTCAACAATACGAAAACAAAGGGATGTCAAATTGGGTTCTAAATCATCTTAAATCACCATAATTCTCAGTGAAATGGCTTATTTTATTGGGATGAAATAATTTAAATGACACTAACCAAATTCACAGAGGGAAATTAATTACTTATTGTTAATTATAAAAATAATTGAACTATTAAAAATAGGTCAAGAGATTAATTTCTTTAAATAGGTATTAGTTTAATGCTGCTTTAGAAGAAACCAGTGAAGATTTAAGCTACTAATTTATGGAGGAATCTTACGATATAAAAGAATTTAAGTATCTCTTATTGTATACATGTCTTAAGCGTCGAGAACAAGAATGAGAAGTAACACTTATCTATCTCAACATAGGCCCACATTTTTTTGATTTAAGATTATACCATTACTTCTTCTAAATTAAATGCATATTCATAATCAATCATTATTGTAAGTTCTTTTATGATTTAATTTTGTTATGAAGAAGTTTGGTCATGTTAAATTGAGTGACAGATTTTCTAGTATGTATGAATTCTTTATCTTTTACCAAATAAAGTTTATCGTCAAAAGATATAGAATGATACGAAAAAAAAAAGTAGATGAATTGAACTATATATAAATATTAATATGTGCATGTTGACCAATGGAATTCACCTACTTATGATTAACAGTAGATACAAATGTACTCGCATTAAAACGAAAAAAAATATATCATTTGGATGGTGCTCTTGCAATAGATTCATTACTATGAAAAATTAGACAAATAAGATAAGATATTGCTCTTAAATCATAAAAGAAATAATTCAAAACCTCCTGCATGATCATTTTTGAATAAAATGAATAACCAAATTATTTAATAATGTATAGTTTTATTTAACAAGCGTACGTGTTGGTCTAGAAACTCCTTTATGTTATTGTAACATAGAGGCATGATATATCCATTCAATTATGACTTGCATTTCATTACTGTATTTAAAAAATACTTTTCAGGTAAGAATTTGAGAACTAAATGTTGAAATTCTGCTACTCCAGTCATAAAAAAGAACTTAAAGCACATGGATCAATCTTTTTTCTCTATTGTGTCCTATTGAATGTCATATTTTCATTTAATTATAATGAATTAAGATCATTTTTTATACAATATGTCCAAGTCTTTTGAGGTCTACATCTACCTTTCTTAACATCAGTCAAAGCTAAAACATCTACTCTCCTAACCGGATCGTCAGATAGTTGGCGTTTAATATGATCAAACCAATTAAGGGATATCTTTAACTTTAATGCCAAAGAATTACGCAAAATAAAAAACTTCATTGGCATTAAAGTCACACACTCAATATGAAATCTTTGCATCACAACAATAATACATAACATATCTATTGAAAGAAATAGTTAAGTTGGGATACAAGACTGTCAATCTGTCATTAGTCATATAAAATTTAACAAACTTAAGGGATGTTCTAAGAGTTGTAGGAAAACTTATCTATTTATATCATGTAAAACATGATATTGCTCTTGTTGTTAATATGGTTAGTCAGTTCATACATAATTTTAAAGAATAAAATATTATGGCAAACTGCCAAATCTTAAAATTACTCAAAAGAAATTTTTTCAAAAGGGAAGGACCTGACAATTAAAACATACAGAAATGTAGATTATGCAAGAAGTGGGGTTGATATAAGGTTAAGCTCAAGATAATGCCTTAAAGCTAGGTAAGTAACTTAAGGGAATAAAAATAAAATATAGTCGCAAGATTTAGCACAACAACAACAATAACAAAGCCTTAATCCCACTATGTGGGGTCGGCTACATGAACCATTTTTCTCCATTGCATCCTATTTAGTGTCATATTTTCATTTAGTTCTAATAAATTAAGATCATTTTTTATACAATAAGCCCAAGTCTTCCTAGTTCTACCTCTGCCTTTCATAACATAAGTCGAATCTAAAATATTTACTCTCCTAATCGGATCATCAGATGGTCGACGCTTAATGTGACCAAACCATCTAAGACAATTTTCTCTAATTTTATCTGTCACAGGAGCTACACCAACCCTATCACGAATATATCATTTCGCATTTTGTCTCTAAGCTTAAAGCCACTCATCCACCTAATCATTCTCATCTCGACAACACTTAACTTAGTATTATGTTTCTCTTTTAACGACCAACATTCAGCGTCATAAAGCATTGCAGTTCTCACCACCGTCTTATAAAATTTTCCTTTCAGTCTAAGTGGTACTTTCTATCACACAAAAGGCCGGAAGCATTCCTCCACTTCAACCAACCAACTTAAATTCTACCATTAACATCCCCATCTATATCACCATTACTTTGAACAACAGACCCGGGATATCTAAATTGTTCACACCTTTTAATAATTTGATCACCCAAAGTTATACTTTTGTCACTGGAGCTACTACTACTAAAATTACATTCCATGTATTAAGTTTTAGTTCTACTCAAATGAAAGCCTTTAGACTCCAATGCAGACCTCCATAATTCAAGTTTTTCTTGAGCTTTTTCTCTCGTCTTATCCACGAGAAGGATATCATCAGTAAAAAGCATACACCAAGGTACATGCTCCTGTAAATGTCTAGTAAGACCATCCATAACTAAAGCAAAAAGATATGGGCTTAAAGTAGATCCCTGATGTAATCCAATAGAAATAGGAAAATATTTGGTCAATCCTCCTTCATTTCGAACACAAGTAACATCTCTAGTATACATATCTTTAATGACTTAAATATAAGTCATATCAACAACTTCTTCTCAAGAACTCTCCAAAGGACATCTCTTGGATCTTATCGTAAGCTTTTTCTAAATCAATAAAAATCAAATGTAGAT
>NW_018164496.1:731206-756052 GCF_001263595.1 Phalaenopsis equestris
ACCTATGTTGAATATCTTTTTCTAAGAAAAGTACTTTTTGATTTTCATCTTTAATATACTTTACTTGAGTTAAATCTTTACTTTTCTTTTCTCTTTGTTTGTCTAGCTTATACTTATTTTTTTCACCCTCCTTAGTATCTAATCTATTATAAATATCATTAAAAGCAGAGTTTTTAGCGTCACAGGTTGTTCTTTTAGACTCCCTGCGGGTCGTTTGATATTTTTCCCAATTTTCTAAGCTTTTACATTTAAACCAATTTTTATAACATAACTTCTTATATTTTATCTTTTCTTGCACATTATTATTCCACCACCAACTATTTTTATTTAAAAAAAAAATTTCTTTTGATTCTCCAAGTACATCTTTTGCTACTTGTTTCATAGTGTTTTTACTTTATTTTTACTCCTAAAAATAATTTTATTTTTATCTTTTAGGTTCCCCCATCTAATTTTACGATGATGAGTCATAGTATTTTTTTTATTTTACAACTCTTCATCTTAAAATCAAGAACTAATAAACGATGTTGGATACTTAAATCCTCACTTGGAATGACCTTGCAATCTTTATAATCTCGACGATCACTTCTTCTCATAAGAAAATAATCAATTTGTGTTTTATTAGATCCATTCTTATAAGTAATAAAAAAGTTCATTTCTTTTCTTGAATAAAGTATTAGTAATAATAAAATCACACGCTAAAGCAAAATCTAAAATAGCTCTACATTCTTCATTAGTCACTCCAGAGCCGTAGCCACCATGAATATTTCTAAAATCATCTACCACTCTACCGACATGTCCATTTAAATCTCCTCCAATAAAAATTCATTCTTCAAGAGATATCATTTGTATTAAGTCTTCTAAGTCATTCAAGAATTTATCTTTAGACCCTCTATCTACACCCACTTGAGAAGCATAAGCACTTATAACATTAAAAATCTTAGTATCAATGATAATCTTAAGGGTTATAATTTTATCTCCAACTCTATTAATTTTTACAACATTATCTTTTAAACTCTTATCTATAATTGCACATATACCATTTCTAGTGCGACTCTTACCAGAATACCAAAGTTTCAAACCTAAGTTATCAATCTCCTTAGTCTTTTCTACAACCCATTTAGTTTCTTGAATGCATAAGATATTAATCTTTCTATGAATCATAATATCAACTAATTTCATTAATTTACCATTGAGAGTACCTATATTCCAAGATCGTATCCTAATATTAATTTCATTAGTTTTATGAACTAACTTCTTTACCCGCATCCGTCCGTAATGTGGGAACTCTTACTTATTTGACACTACACCCGGGTATCGGTGTAGCGGCCCTTGCACACTTTTCATTGTATTCAGGTTATACATCGCATCGCTTCTAGGGGATGCCCTAGCACTTACACAAAAATCAAAAGGATTCATGTCATGATTTTTTTTGACAAGTTTTACACTGGTTGTCGAATACCTAAAGCAACCCTCCATTTTTCACATCCAGGCTTGAGACCAGCAATGACAGTGTTTAAATGAAAAATTTCGGCGTCGTCCGGATTCGAACCGGAGACCTTCAGTGTGTTAGACTGGCGTGATGACCAACCATAGCACGACACCTTTGACAATTCAAAGTCGCAAGATTTAGCACAAAAATCAAATTTAGATTTATGGCATAGAATATGTGATGTGTTATGGTTTAGAAAAATAATTGAAGACTTAAAATTTCAATGATAAAACCCTATGAGGCTCTATTTTGACAAGAAGTTAGTAATCAAAACTATATATAATCCTATAATATATAACCGTACGAATCATATTGAAGTGAATACACTTTATAAAAGAATAGATGGACAATGTAACCGTACTAATCATGTTGAAGTGAATACACTTTATAAAAGAATAGATGGGCAATGGTTTTCCTCATTCATATTCAAGCATCCTCCTCAAATGCACATCAGAGAGCCTTCCAAAAATCGAATGTCAAATTTGAAATAAATAAAATCCAGTCATTTACTTGAGAGTGGACGTGAAATGTTTACCCTTCCACACTTAGGACTTCCACTTCTATACATGAGATCCACTTCTTCTGCCTCTTCCGCCATCTGCCAGTTCCACCAGCCTACTTGCTCTTTTTCCACTGCCCTCTCTCTTAATTTCCTAATAATTTCCTCTACCACCTCGTTGATCCAAAGAATTACTGCTGCCACTTCACAGATCCGAGGGCTGTCCTAATTGTAATTAATCATATGCCAGTAGATTCTGAACACCTACATTGTGTATATTTCTAATATAGGTTCTACCATACTCACATAATTTTGACAGAAAAGTGTGTCTATTTCTACTGTAGGTACTACTAGACTCGACAAAAAAAAAATGACGTAAATGATGAAAACTCAACAAATTCTCACTAAATTTTCTCATTGGTGAGATACGTCTGCGCCTATTTTGATGGAAGGAAGAGCCGACGGGAGAGACGAGCCGGCCCAAATTGGACCGGTCTTGACTAGCCCTACTCCGCCAGACTAGGTTGAGCATGATTTCAATGCCCGAGTGAGGTCCACACAACCACTAATCATATGCAATAGGAGGGGAATAAAGAGGGTTTTGGGGGAAAAGTTTGAAAGAGGATCTTGAAGAGTATTTATAAAGGTTAATTGTCTAGGGTTTGTTTTTATGTTTTAATTGGCTGTAGTTTTTCTTTTATCTTGGTATTCCTATCAACATCTAGGGTTCGTGGAGAGATGATCTACCCCTCAAATAATAGATCAACATTGTATCTTGTTTGCTTTCATTGGTATTAGTAAAATAAGCCTACATTTGAGTCCCTCCATCTCTCTTGCAATTTCTTCAGTGTTTGTTCGTTGTTTTTGGTTCCGGTTCGTATCAAATTGACATCAGAGTGAGATCTTGGAGGAATATCAGCAAATAAAGTGGATGTGTTGGAGGGAGAAATAGGGCAAATTAGATCAAGAATGGAGGAAAGGCTCACCACCATGGAAGATAGGTTTTCTTTCATAGATAACCAAATTGATGATCGATTTAGGAGCATGGAGAAAATGATGAAGAGGCCCTGGAGATTCAATCCAAGACCCCGCCTACGTTCAAATTGCAAACCTTAACCAAGGGTTAATCAGAAAATCCTTGGTCTAATCGAAAGGAAAGGAAACCGAACGAGAGGGCGACGGGGAGGAAAGAATCTACCACCAAGAGCTTTCCCCTAGGACTCCGAGAGAAGGGGAGTGAAAACTTACAACTAAGGGGGATGGGATAAAAATTGGAGGAGGGGTGTTGCAAGGGGCACGAAGGAGCACGACAAAGAAAGAAGAGAAGCAGGAAGGAGGCATGACCATGATCGAAGGAGAGTTTCACCCTAGATATATGGGAGAAAAAGTCAAAGGGAGAGAAAGTTTGGGTGGAATGCAAGGGTAAGAAAAATGAAGATGTTTATCTTCAAAGGGGAAGATGCACAGAGGTGGGTGTATCTGGTGGAGTGATACTTTGCAGTAAATAGGTTAACCGAAGAAGAGGAACTCATGGCGGAATGATTATGTTTGAAGGGAAAGGCCTAGCATGATTTCAGTGGATGGGGGCGAGTAACTCGATTCATTCGTGGAAAAAGTTTAAGAATTGCTTGTTGGAGTGTTTTCGAGCCATACGGGAAGGAGACCTACAAGAGCAATTTTATGCCCTAACTTAGGAGGGGATGGTCACGGAATACAAGTAGAAGTCCGAGCTCTTGTCGGGGTGGCTAAGGGGTATTTCTATAGCAGAACTGGAGGGAACTTTTTAAAGGGCTTGAAGCCCGACATTCAAGCAGCCCTCTGGCCTCTGAGACCGCGAAGATTGAGGGAGATGATGAAGCTCGCCTAGATGATGGAAGATAAGAAATAGGTGAAGAGGACCAACAAGTCAAACACGAGCAGGTCCTGGGCTTGCTCATGTTCGACTGTTTTACACCCCTAGAGGAAAACACGGTGGAGAAAGAGGAGCATTTGCACTTTGATGTTGCGGAGGTGTCCCTTAATTTAGTGATGAGATTTACTACAAATCACACTATAAAGGTGAGAGAACAGATCGGAGAGCAGACGATTGTAGTGTTGGTGGATATTGGATTTCATCTCAAATCAAGTAGTGGACCAATTGGGGTTTAAGCTAGTAGATACAGGAAGCTTTGGTATCATGATGGGGGCAAGGAACGTAGAGAAAAGTTTGAGAATTTGCAAGGGAGTAGCTCTGATACTATAAGATCTACAGGTAGTAAAATAGTGATTGTGGGGATGAAGAAGCTGCGGACACTTGGGGAGATGGAGATGGATTGGAACTCCTTGAAGATGAAGTGCAAGGTGGAGGCTCGGAAGGTGGCACTGAGCGGAGATTCCATCCTATGCAGAACCATAGTCTTGCTCAAAACCATGGTCAAGACGATACAAAGAGCAAGGTTAAACTATTTGGTGGAGTTACATAACATATAGGAGATCTGGGATCAAGAGTAAGAAGAGTTTATCAAGGAGTTTAGCATCTCCTGCAGCAGCTTCCCGAAGTAATTCAACAGCCGAACTGAATACCTCCACTGAGGGAGCACTCGCATGCCATTAACCTAAAGGAGGGGTGTCCATCCTATCAATGTCAGGTCGTGCCAATATCCTCGGATTTAGAAGGATGAGATAGCAAAGTTGATTCAAGGGATGCTCGAAGAGGGAATTATCAGACCCAGTGTGAGCCTCTTTTCTAGTTCAATCTTGTTGGTGAAAAAAAAGTTGGTAGATGGAGATTTTGCTTGGACTATCCGGCTTTGAACAAGGAGACTATATTGGATAATTTCCCTATCTCTGTAATTGATAAGCTGCTAGATGAGTTGTATGGAGCAGTCATCTTGTCAAAAATCTAACTAAAGTCGAGATACCAACAAATCAGAATGAATCAAGTAGATGTGCACAAGACAGTGTCCAGAACACATGAAGGACATTACGAGCCCTTGATAATATTGTTTGGCCTCACCAATGCCCCGGCCACATTTCAATCCCTCATGAATAGGATTTTTTAGCATTACCTCAAGAAATTTGTCCTGGTCTTCTTTAATGACATTCTGATCTATAGTCTTACAGAGATAGAGCATGTAGGGCACCTTAGGACAGACCTGGAAACGTTTAGGAAGCACCAATAGTACGCCGATTTGAAGAAATGTTACTTTGCATAGCTACAGGTGAAGTACCTAGAGCATCGTGGTGACTATGGCAAGAGTGGCAATGGACCCATCTAAGATCGATGCTATGATGGATTGGCCTTTACCTAAGAGTTTGAAGGAGTTGAGGGGATTCCTAAATCTCACCGAATACTACCGGCAAATTCGTGAAGGGATACGACGCGATAACATGGATTTTGACGAAGCAACTGAAGAAAGATAATTTAAAGCGGGAGAAGCAGCAATACGGGCCTTTGAACATCTGAAGAGAGCCATGACTAGCGTACCAACATTAGCATTTTCATATTTCAGTAGGTCATTTGTGGTAGAAACAGATGAATCAAGGTACGGATTGGGAGCAGTACTCATGCAGGACAAGTGGTCAGTTGTCTACTTCAGCCAAGTGCTCACAGCTAGGGCTAGGCTCAAGTCCGTGTACAAGCAAAAAATTATGGCTATTGTCTTAGCCATTCAGAATTGGAGGAACTACCTGTTAGGACGACACTTTCTCATTAGAACATATCAAAGGAGCTCCAAGTATCTTTTAGAGCAAAGGATGGTGATGAGTAACATCAAAGATGACTATCCAAGTTATTAGAATATGATTTATAGATTCAATACTGACCAGAATTGAAGAATAAAGCCACAGATGCCCTGAAGAGAAAGGTGGAGTCCCAGCTAATAGCCTTATTGGTGCCCTTGTTCCTATATTGGGAAGCCCTGAGACGGAAGAGCAAGCAAGAAGAAGAGATGAGAAAAATGCAGGCAGAACTGCTACAGGATCTCTATCCAGGATATGCACAGATGGTGCGACAACTACTCCACCAGGAGCGATTCGCGTTGCCAAGGGCATCAAGGTACATCCCCAAGCTATTGCAAGTGTTTCACAAAAGTGCAATTGGGGGACATTTAAGGTTACATAAGACATACCATCGTATATCAACAGAGCTTTATTGGATGGGTGCAGAGACGTAGAGGACATGGTAGCAATGTATGGTGTGTGTTGATGACACAAGTACTTGAACATATTGCCAAGAGGGTTACTACAGCCCTTAGCTTTACCGGAGGAGGTTTGGAAAGAAGTAAAGATAAATTTTATGAAGGGTTTGCCAAAATCATAAGGGTTTACAATGATCTTGGTGGTAGTGGATCGTCTGAGAAAGTATGCACATTTCATTCCATAATGAAGCCCTTTCACGACAGTCTCAATTGCTACGGTGTTCATACGGGAAGTGCTCCGTTTGTATGGAGTGTTGAAATTTATTGTATTAGACAAGGTCATAGTGTTCCTTAGCCAAATCCGGAAGGAGCGGTATTAGAGTTCCTTAGCCAAATCCGGAAGGGGCGGTTCAGTTTATAAGGAATGGTTCTTAAGAGAAGCACAACATATCAACCCTAGAGCGATGGCCAAATGGAGGTGGTCAACATAAATGTGAAGACATGTTTGCGTTGTTTTGTGTCGAATACGTTGAAGCTTTGGGCTAGGTGGATTGTGTAAGCCAAATATAGGTATAATATTTCAAACCATACTGCAGTACATACCACCCCTTTCAAAATTTGTATAGGAGAGATCCATCTCACCTGCTACATTATGGGCATAACACTACATCGGTAGCCGGTGTCGACCAGTACTTGGAGGAGAGGTGCAAAATATTGTCACAGCTCAATGGGCATGCACTGAGAGCTCAACAGACCATGAAAAAGGCAAATAGACAAAGTAGAGAGATACAATTCGAACCCAGGAATATAGTTTACTTGAAGTTGAGGCCCTACCGACGGAAGACATTGGCCAGCGGAGGAGCGAGAAACTTTCTCCACGATAGTTTGGACCTTATGAGATTACGGCAAACATCCGTGCATAAGCCTACTGTTTGAAGTTACCACCATCATCAGCACTACATCCAGTTTTTCATACTTATCAGCTAAGGCGGACTATCGAAGATCATACACAATCGTCTTCACTACCCCCGATGTTAACAAAAGACATGGAGGAGATTTTGGACCTTTAGCAATCGAAGTGCACTGATGAGTGCTAGGATAAAATGAGGTATTGATTAAAAGGAAAGATCCACCAGATTATGAAGCAATATGGGATCCTTAAAAGGGTATTCAAAAGGAGTTTCCATCCTTCCATCTTGAGAACAAGGTGCTTCTTTTAGAAGGTGTTGATACGTTTGCGCCTATTTTGATGGAAGGGAGAGCCGAAGGGAGAGGCGACCGATCCGAATTGAACCGATTTGGCCCGGCCCTACCCAGCCTGCCCAGATTGAGCAAGACATCAACACCCGGGTGGGGTCCACACAACCGCTAATCACGTACAAGAGAGGAATCAAGGGGCTTTTGGGGTAAAATTTTGAAGAGGATCTTGGAGAGTATTTATGAGGTAAATTGTCTAGGTTTATTTTTATGTTTTGTTTGGCTACAATTTTTCTTTTATCTTGGTGTTCCTAGTGGTGTTTAGGATTCATGGAGAGACGTTCCACCTCTTGAACAATAGATCAACAATGTATCTTGTTTGCTTTCATTGGTATAAGTAAAATCAGCAATCATTTGAGTTCCCCATCTCTCTCTTGCAATTTCTTCATTATTTTTCGTTCTGGTTCGTATCATGAGGCTACTCTATATTCAGTCACTTCTAGAAATCTTTCACAGCACATCAAAAATACTGACAATGTATGTAAAAAATGAAGTTTAGGTCTTAATTATGTAAATACATAAGATTTCAGTGGTATGCCTATAAATCTTCCTATTTAAAAATTTACTAGTAAAAAGGCTTTTAGAATAAAAAAAATCAATACAAAATCTACATAATTTCATCAAGCATTTGTTGAACTTCCTACAACTTCATCGACTAACCACTTACTTTGCAATAACAGATATGTTGAATTCCTCCAACGGCACTTCAAACTCAAACGGGGATAACAACAGTGGAAAGAATGTAATTATTTCAATAAGTAAGACTATTTCTCAGCGTCTCCTTCTCATAATAATCAACTCGAAAAATAAACAACTGCTTGGCATTGCATTCTTCAGATCTTATTGGTATTTATACTATTTTTTAATTTTTGAAATGCAGCATCAATTATAGTTGGTGGCATTGTGATTATAGTTGTTGCATATCTAATGATAAAGTGCATTCAGAAGATCAAAATGCAGAAAATTAAAATGTATTTTCGATCCTCAAGAGTTCTATCCGATGAATCGTTCGAATCAACAAGTAACGCAGACGAAAGAACAGAGTATATTTCAATAACTACAAATTCGATCCCCAAACACGTAACCATTGAGAGATTTCTTGATGACATCCAGAAGGAGAAACCAATAAGATTAACTCCACACGACCTCAACGAATTCACTAGTAACTTCGCCGTGAAATTGGGTTCTGGCGGATTTGGAGTGGCGTATAAAGGCCAGTTTCCAAATGGCATTCATATTGCAGTGAAGGTCCTGCACAAAACTCTAGATAAGAAAGCTGAGGAGCAATTCATGGCAGAAATAGGCACAATAGTAAAGACTAATCACATTAATCTGGTCAGGCTATATGGGTTCTGCTACGATGCTGAAGTAAAAGCGCTTGTGTACGAGTATATGGAAAACGGCTCGCTCGATAGTTATTTGTTTGACACAAAGCATAGACTTGAATGGTCAAAACTGTACGAGATCGTCGTTGGAACGGCGAAGGGAATACGCTATCTTCATGAAGAGTGCCAGCAAAGGATAATACACTATGACATAAAGCCTGGAAATGTTCTTCTAGACTCAAACTTTGTGGCGAAAGTATCAGATTTTGGACTAGCGAAGCTCTGCAGTAGAGATGCAACTCATGTTACTAACACGGGAGGAAGAGGGACTCCCGGTTACGCAGCGCCGGAGATGTGGCTGCCATTGCCGGTGACGCACAAATGCGATGTCTATAGCTATGGAATGTTGTTGTTTGAAATACTGGGGGGAAGGAGGAACCTAGAATTGAACGCCAGTGAGAGCCAAGAGTGGCTACCAAGATGGATATGGGAGATGTATGAGAAAGGGAAGCTGAGCAGAATAAAGTTGAGTTGCATAATCGAGATGATTCAAATGGAGAAAATCGAAAGAATGTGTAAAGTTGCGCTCTGGTGCATTCAGTATAAGGCTGAGGCAAGGCCTTCGATGAGTAATGTGGTGAGGATGTTAGAAGGGCAAGAGGAAATCATGGCGCCTCCGAACCCATTTCAGTACTTTGCTTCACATGAAGCAACTTCAGGTGTAGATACAGAAACTAGTTCGTCTGGTTCAGTGTCCAGTGCTTCCATGTGAAAGATGTACATGCATACCACTCAATTCCAGTGTATTTACATATCTAATACCTAAACCTCAGTTTTTGCATGCATGCCACTTAACCTATGCATGAAAAGATGTATTTCACTTTTTGAAAGTAAAAATGGTGGTAATTTTAATGGGATATGAAAGTGAAAGATTTGGTGAAAGATTTGGTTGGTATAAATGTAAAAAGTAAAGTTTAGGTGTTAGATATGTTAATACATAGGAATTGGGTGGTATGTATACAAATGTCCCAAACTTTGATTACATTTTTACAGTTTCTAGAACTGGTTGTTGCTTATATTTAGGCCCTTAATACTAGAAACAACATTCACAGCATTGTGTGCTCATTTGTATCAAAGAAACATAAGTGAATTCATTTGCTCTAATATCCTTGTCAAGGATGTAGATTTTTGTACTTAGTTTTCCGATGTCCAAAATCAAGTAATTTTTGCATCATGTCACTAGTTTTCTAGTAATTAAGCTAAAAGATTGCACTCTTTTGCTAATCTCTCTTTGCTAATTTCTGTACAAAATATTATGATTGGGCAGGAAGATATAACTGCAAATTCTATAGCTACTCTGGATCATAGACTCTAGTCTGTTTCAAACCATTTGTCTAAGAATCGGCTCTCAAGTCAGTGAAGAATTCCATATCTGCAAGCAAGGTTGCACGTTTCTATTGAATCAACTAAGGAAGCATCTCCTTGAAATTTTGCCAATCGATTCATTGTGAAAAGGTCCTACTATTTAATACTGAACGGATCAGGACATCGCCCCAACATTCTCTTTTACAATTCATAAAAGGAAGTAGCAGTGTAAAATCAGTATTATCAGTTGACGCCGAGTATAATACATACTCGGGCAGGCAAGCAATAAAGAATCATAGAAATTTTTATGATGTTTCTTCTACACATATGTGAGCATAATAACAAAAAAAATTATTGTTGATAAATATCAAGCATATTTCAATAGGTGATTATATTGTTGATAAACAATTATAAACAATAGCCAGATTATTTTTTGTCAGGTCTACTTCTACGCAAATTTTGTTAGAGAGGTGAGCACAATCACAACCAATTGGTTTTCATAAACCTCTACCACGATTTTAATATTCTAAAACATCCCCCAATCAAAGCTATAAATATGCCTTAAGTTGAGTGCTCTGAAAAGCTCACACACCTGTGGGTGTTTTTCTTTTGCTCTTTTTTAGGTTTCAAAAAGAGCTTCTTATGCTTTAAGAGACATATTGCCTTGAAGCTTTTCAAAAATTCCTCCCTTCAATTAAGCAGGGTTCTTTTAAGATCTTAGAGATCACAACTTTCTATGGGTAAAAGTTGATACCAGAGTTAACCCAAACCGCAATAAGAAAGCAAATATTATTACCGAAAAGGCCAATAGGCACTTAATCCCACGCATGAAAACTGAAAACAACAACAACACGACACGCGACACACAACTATGATTGGATCCAAGATGTTTGAGGTGATCAATGAGGGTTTGGAAGGTAGCGGAATGATGGACATGGCTGCGGCAAGCAGAAAACAGCAAAGTACAGTTTCCCAGATTCCAGACAGCAAGCACACAACAAATATTGGCGTGGGCTGGCTGTCCTGGAAGACGGTAGCAAGAGAAAAGGGTATGGTGGCAAATTCTGGAGGCGGCAGGATGTGAGAAAGTAAGGAGCAGTGGCTGGGAAGACCGGAAAAGGCATAAACAGCAGTAAGGTTGTGGAGAAGGGCAGTCCTGGCGGCTGGAACAACTGCAAGACTGCAGGGAGGAGGGTCCTAAACGGCTGGAACAGCAACAAAACAGCTAGGAACGGCTGTTCAAGGCAGCAGCAGCGACAACAAGGGGAAATGATGGCGGCGGGGGGAACGGGCGGCAGGGGGAAATGATGGCGGCAGCGGCAACGAGAGGGAATAATGGCGGCAGTGACGGGAGATGCAAGGGACTGCGAAGGTGCTGTCATCAGAGGTGGCTTCAATAATGGGTGGTTGGAACAGTAGGGCGGCAAGGGGCAGTTGTGGAGGATGGGGGAAAGCCGAGGATAAATATTACCCTGGGAGCGAGATACAACTAGCGCAACACTAGACCTTTGAAGAATAATCACCACCTCGGAATAAGATACAGTAGGAGCACCACTCACTTTTGGATACAGTCAAAACAAGAGAATAAGAGACATCGACGACTGTCTAGACAGAAACGCAATCAAAATTACTTATAGACCTAGGATCAAGAGAAGTGGACCTTGCTCCAAATAGAAGGGAAGCCAATGCTTGAAGGACCGGACTGTCCCTTCTTTGTCTAGACTGAACCAGTCCAGGGCACAAGCAATCACAACAATTGTTGCATAGGGCACTGTACACCTGAGTTAGTCTCCCAGGATTTAAGGGGAGCTTCAACCTCATTATTTAAAACTTCTGTCTGCAAATTGACGATAACAGAACTGTTGTAGCCTCCTTGGGCTGGAGGATATTTGACTGCGTCTCTAGGAACACCTGGATTCCACTGTTGACTGCATTGTCTCCCAAACACCTGAGGAGTTTTTGCTGCTTGTAATTAGTCATCCACATTGGTCCATCTCAGGCTACAATGTTGGACTGAACTAGGAATTCACGCCAAGTGTGCCCTACGGTTACTTCCAAAGGTAACGTCAAGCTGGCTCTTCTCTATCTGACTTGAGAATAGGCTAAACTCCCTTGGACAGTAGTGGCCATTGTAGTAAAGTATCAATCATGAAGCCTTGAAATGGTCTCTACAGTGACAACCCCATATCTAGAATTGGTGTCTTTGTCCCACTAACCTTAATCATCATTAAAACCAAGCTTGTTGGCGCTTCTTCGCTGGCAAGAGCATTTGTAATCTTAGACTCTACAAAAGGTAAGAGAGCAATGTGTTTTCTACCCTTTAAGTCCTGTGATCAAACTATCACAGTTTCCCCAACAAGATGTTGCAAGCATACATGGGCACCTGTCGGCCGTTATTTTTTATATTTTTGGAAGTAATTTAAATTTAATTTGATATATTTATAAATTTGATTTTTAAAAAATAGTATGTTAATTTTGAAAAGTAATGTTCTAATTTTGAAAAATACGAGACCAAACTGATCTCATATATTTAATAGTTTAAACAATCGAGCGCAACACCACAAGCGATGTCTCTATCCCAAAGAATAAATACATTGTTTGATAATGAGGCTCGATTAAATAAGCTACAAAACTTATGACACTCATTTGGTCTGTGAAAATATTTTTTTACATAAGTCGACAAGTTTTTCAATCTAATATAGAAGATTAGATAGGGTTTATATTATATGGGTTCTTAAAGCTCCCTATAGAGGCAAACCCTTATAGTTAATTACCTCTCAAACGACTAAAGTCACTTAAGAGAACTCTCGATGATGATCAGAGGTATCCACCTTCATAAATTCAAAGTTTAGGATTTTCAATGTTGAACATAGAAAAATTAAGTGGGAAAAGGACCAACTGGAAACATTTATTTCTGGAGTTTAAGGAAAGAAAAATAGGGGATATCACGGATCTTGAGGATAACCTCAGTGACTTCTCAAACTATTCTATTGTTTGGCTTCAATTTGAAAATATGTTATTTGATATTTCATTCTGCCTGTTTTATTATATAGGGCTTACATTTACGTGACACAGTCAAACAAATGTCCTGGAAGATAGAAGAGTTTACGTCGTATCGGACAATGCCCTCGGAGCCTAAATCAAATTAGGGCTTAAATTGCACAACATGGTTGTGCAAAGACCTAAAAGATAAGGTGAGGATTTATGTCGCACTAGGCAAACCACCTCGAAGTCATGTGACTTGTTGTTTAATTCTAAGGAAATGTTTGTTGTTGTATATTTGTTTGCTCTCTCAAAGTTGTTCTTCTGAATATCCTCGCATGCTGCCCACGGTGTTAGCTCCAAGCTTCACACCGAAGCAGTTTCAGGTTTAATGTTAAATTTAAATGTACATGCAATTGTTGGGTCAATAATCCGCCGCCATGTATCTCCTATAAAACCATACTACTGTCCTATTCTAAAAGATATAATACACATAGATAAAATAAACGGTAGTAGGTGCAGTAAAGGAAAGCATTAAATAGTGCAGTAAGGAAAGCAACAGTAAAGAAAATTCAGTAAATATAAAGTAAAGAAGAGCAGTAGAATGTGCAGTACAGACAGTAACATGTTATAAACATAAAAGAAATCTGTGAACCTGGTGGGTCTGCTGCTCCTGCGAATGGGATTAGCGTCACAGGTGAAAATAAACAAGTATAATGGGGAGTTTAGCAGGTGGAGCAAACATGCATTTATGAGTTAAAGAACAAGTGGGAATGCATCTCATGAAAGACTCGAAGAAAAATTGGGAGTGACCCACGGAAACTCAAAGAAAATCGTAGAAAATGCACAGAACACCGAAGAAAACCGTAAGCACTCAGGTCGGGAGGACTCAGAATAAAGAACCGGGGTCGAAATCAAGACCCCGAGGCCCTAATAAAACAGTCAACACCATGTATGTATAATCCAACACTAAGTAAAAGGTTGTCGGCCTAACAGTCACAAAAATTTGTAATTCCTAATCTGGTTTATATGACTGGCCCGTGAATTTTTCAAAAAATATTTGAGAAGAATTTCATTTTTTAAAAGAGATTTTGATTTTTCATGCACTTAAAAGATTTATTTTTATGTGTGTGTGTGTGTGTGTCATTTAAAGAAATTTTCATACCTTAAAAAGTTAATGAGTCGGTCATATTGTTAGATTGAAACTTCCAACTGTCTCTAAAAGCAAGAAATAAAACTTTACTAAGTGTTAGAGAGGCAGTAATGTCAATCATTCATTCTCTCAAAATCACTGAGTCAGGATTGTGCTAGAACTTCTCACACATACCTAGATGTATTTTTCATCATTGTCCTTGAACCTCAAAACCGTCCAACTTACGACCTTGTTTGATGATTCATATATAGCCACAACTATATATGCTTGTTTATATTTCAGATATAAGCACCTAAATCAAACCAAGAAGCAAGGAAATAAAAGAAGAAAAATGAGATGAGAGAGAGGAGGGACAAATCCACCTAAAAGAGCAAAGACGTAAAAGGTGGTTCAACCCTCAAAACCGCATCTAAAAAATGAAAAGACCCAAAAAATGTTGCCCGACGATCTACAAATCAACCCAAAAGGTATCATTTCCAAACTGCATTTTAAGCAAACAACAAGAGAACCGCACCAATGCAACTACTACATACCTAGCCCGTAATTCTTAGGTATTCACACATTCAATCTCTAGACTTAAATGTTGCATTCACACCATCTAAATCTTTCATATTACATTGAAAATGTCACCATTAAAGCTTCAAAACCGCAGCCCAAAAGAGGCCCAAAACAGTGGGCAAAAGCCCCCGAAAACTGCAACATTTTAAGCTTACGCGATGCATCTTAAAGCCTTTCCAAATCAGCAAGTATTCAGCTCAAATAACAACATTTGAAACCCCCAAATAACGTTTAAACTTTATTAAAATAGGTAGTGAATAAAGCAACTCCCGAAGAGGCATTTCAAAACTTTAAATTTCAAGCGATATAAGAGCTAGGTGGCATGTATGTAAATCCTGAAGTTTATGTATTAGGCATGTAAATACAAAAGAGTTGGGCGCTATAGATGCAGATTACTCGATATATAAGAATGAGTGGCATGTAGAGGTACAACAAACAGCCTATAGTATATTTTTCCACCTCTATCACATACACCCCCATGTCTTCCTCTTCTAGAAGCATAACAAACATGCAGCAAGATTAAATGTAGTAAGGAAACCAAAGATGCAAGCCTTTTAAGGGTAACGGCACAAACAGCCCATAACATATTTACCTCAGAGCTTACAAATTAATTCAAATCATATATATATATATATATATATATATATATGCAATCTGAATTTTAAGAACCTTCAGATTAAATCTCAATAAAAGCTACATTAAAGTGAGTGTCACCCAAGTACATAGATCAACCATCAAAGAACAAGTACCAAGCGAGCGGGTGAAGGAAATAATTGCCGCTAAGAATGCCGAAAACTTAAATAGAATTGAAAACGAGAAATCTTTGTCATGGGACCTCCCATTGACTTTTGAAATGCTAGTAAAAAGTTGTACTTTGGATGTGATGTTAAGAATTCGAGTGTTATGAATATAACTATCCAAGTTTTAGTGTTAGATGCGTAAACGCACAAGGATTGTGTGGTATGCATATAAAAAGAAAATGGTTCAGATATTAGACAGTAAACACAAAAGAATCAAATGGCATACATGTAAATCTTCTTTGATAACAAAGAAGAGTGTATGGGGCTTCAAATTTGCACCACCTCCCACAAATCAAGAGTATAGGGCTTTTTAAATCGTTCCAAAAGTAAGAAAATATATAAGCTGGTGATTTTCACCTTCTTAATATGTAGGAATTTCAAGTGGATAAATTTAATGCATATGCAACCAAATTTGATGAAACAAACAGAGTCTTCCCATTCTTCAAGCTTCAATAATCGAAACATCAAAACTTACTGATTTCATCAAAACGATACAATTGCTCTTGCAGATTTTCACAAGTAAAACACCAAAAGAACTAATGAATTTCCTCAAAAGACCCTCACGTTTTCAGGTTTCACAGATTCGTATGCATAATATGTGAGCTTTGATATTCATATTTCATAACTCTATACATGGAATGCATAGGCCTCGAGGTTCACCTATATAGCGATGCTTAAAGTACCGTAAACATATGTATGTATGGCAAATGAAAATAAATGTTATACAATAAAACCAAGCGACCGAGCACACAACAAGGATACCAATCAAGCCACAAAGCCCTCGAACCAGAAAACCGAATCGAATCGACAAAAACCCACAAACAAAGCTTTCAACCAAAACACAACTTAAAATAAAATTTTCGAATCAGTAGACCATAAAGCTCCCAAACAAGAAGGCTAAGCCAACAAATGTACAATACCTCCTCTAATGCACAACTTGCAATAAAGTTAGCAAGCCAGGTTTAAGACGAGCCTTTCAGTTGTAAACATTCCGGGAATACCTTATTAAATTATAGAGCTAAAAGCAAGCATAAGAGAGGAACAACTCTAGGTATTCATCTCATCCATAAAAGCATGAATAGTGCACAACCCCAAATAACAAATTAAATGTTAAATGTAATGATCATACTTCAGTTTATCTTCTCCAAATGTTCACTAGACCAAGAACTCTTTATGCAAATTTAGAGCAACTTCAAAACAAACCCAGAGAAAATCCGGCAACACCTAACCTTACCAAAGCTTGTTCAAGCTTCTCCAAAACAGAAAACAGAACTCCAAAAGACCTCAAGAACACACAAAATGAACAAAGCAGAGAAAAATCTAACCCAAAAGATTAGAGAAAATTTTGGCAGCACCTCCACCCTCTCTAGAATTTCGGCCAACCCAAAAGACCTCCCTTAATGGGGTTTATGTAGCCAGAGGAGAGGAGAAGAGCTTACCCAAACCTACCTGGGGGTGAGCCGACGCTTGAAGGCGACAAACGAGAAGGCTTGGGCAGAGAGTCGAAGGCATCGAGAAGGAGAAGCCCTTGCCCCATTCGTGCCTCAGGGAACAAGCTCGTCAGGGCCAAACTTACCATAGTGGGAATCGAAGGCTCACGAAGGACCTCCTCGCCCGGCGAGACGAGGCAGGCGACGCTTCGGGAAGGAGAGTCTCAGGCAGAGGGTGTCTGGTGAAGAGGGGTCAACAAGGGAGAAAATGCGAGGGGAGGAGTGCCGTGAGCGAGGGTTAGGGATTTAAGGAAAACAATTTTCTTTTTTTTAATAATTTATAATGTTCAATATTCAAAAATCTGTCGATTCACGCACTTTTCGCTTGTGCACGAAACCATATCAAAATGGGCGTCCTTCCCAGGTAAAATCGACGTTCCGAACGCGCCACCGCGGTTCGTTTCGTCATCCGGGGTCGTTCGAGCAACTTCGTCTATGATCGGGTCAAAAATGTGTTGAATTCGATTTACTTCAAATTTTGGACTCATGATCGATCGTTTCAAAATCTTATTTAAGTTTTGATTAACTATGCAACATTTAAAGGCGTAAACAATGTAAATTGCGATAATTAAAAGATTCAACTGTCCAAATTGTGAAGTCTGTGCGTGCGAAGGTGCAAATCGTGCATGAGGCAATTCTATGGTTTAAGGGTCCTATAGGGACTCATTTTGAGTTTTCTCATGTTGGTTTCAACCTCGTAAGTGCTAGAGGTCGAGTACCACACATGCATAACTCCAAAAGGGTAAAGAAGCAGTTTGGATTTGTAAAATGAGATGAGTCCCATTACTAAGGCTCTAAGATAGTCAGAGGGAGAATCCTAAGGCTAGACCCTAAATCCTAAGAAGAAAATTAGACCTCGCTAAAAATGAGGTCAACAGCACCACATGACACCACACCTGATCCTGCAACTGGTTTCTAATTGAAAATTCCACGAGACACTTCATGTCAATGTTGACCTTGTTCTTCTTCTTCAACCACTTTAGAAAATACAGCTGAGAATGTCTTTAAGTTGTGAGGCTCAACTTGTCGACCATCTATATAGATGTCACGTTTTCACTGCTCCCTCCATCGATGATGAGACTACATACATTTCCCTTCACAATGCAACGGGTGTAGAATATGTTGTGGCGAAGTCATTGCTGATCTCTCGTAGCCTTAGTCTGTATGACTCGTCGAAGCACAAGCATCTCGCCCTCATTTGATGGAAGTCGGTACCCCTCACCATTTCCTTCGATTGCCTCTTCGCCGCTAATTTTCTCCCATACCCTGATCAGTGAAGAACACAACTTGGCTGGTCTGACAACTGGAAACAATGAGTCCAAAACTATGACATTTAAAATATGTGTTGGCTAGGAAGGTAGCGAGGGTGTTGCTCTTCTCAGACTTCTTCTCACTTTGGGTAGCTCTTATCATTTTTTGGCCAAACTTCTCAACTGTTTTAAGTGTTCTCCTATTGATTTCTCCAACTATGGACGGTCTGAATGAAGGTGCATGTCTGCTTTACTTTTGTTGTCTCTCCATCTTCATTATTAAGGTCTAAATGTCATCCAAATATCAGTAAGCCTGTAGTTGAACCACATTGTTAATGACGGATTTCAAACCTTTCTAATATTTGACTATCGTGTGCTCCTCTGGCTCCATCAGATCACATTGCAGTTTGAGCTGTATAAACTCCGTTGTGTACTCTTTCACTGATAGGCCCCGCTACTGCAGGTGGTGGAGTCTCAAGAAAACATTCTAATGGTAGTGTGGAGGTAGGTAATCTAGCTGGAACTCCCTTTTCATCTTCTCTCAGGTAGTTATCTTGTTTTTTCGTTCTTTATTTCTCTCCCTCTTCAGGTTCTCTCAGCACAATGAATTGCTCTAATTCAGCTTGATAGCAACAAGTTTCACTTTCCGGTCATAAGGCACCTTCTTGTATTCCAAATCTGTTTGACAGCCTGCATCCACTATATTAAGTCTAACTGGATTCATCCTCCTCTCAAAATCCGGTATGTCCACTTTCAATCCTAAGTCTCTATATCCTCCAAAAGACACTTCATCTCTGTATCCACTAGCAGACATTTTGTTTATGTATCCTGTAATAGACACTTCATCACTCGATCTCCTCTGATATCGTATCACAAAGCGTTGTGGCATGTCTTCTTCTTCACTAGAGTCATCCCTACATATGGGATTCAGACGTTCTTTTCTCTCTCATCGAATCTCGTTACCTCACACGACAGTGACCCCCTTGGGTCTTTTCCTCAAGTTCGAAGAGTCGTTGTAGCACTTAGCGGAATTCCCATTGTATCTCTTCCACGGAAAACTCCTTAGCAGTGTCTAACAATTGCCTCTTCGGTGGCATGATTAGGTTTTAGGGTCGGAGGGGTGAAAGGGTGTGGAGTGATGTAGAGTGGGAAAGAAAATTTTTGGGGTGCCCTGTTTGGAAAAATCAGTAAATGAGAAAATATTGATAGATGCTAGAAACTCTATGATATGATTAGGGTATGACTAGCTCTAGTACCAAATGATGCTGGAGTTAGCCCAAACCAAAATAGAAAAACAAATATTATTACCGAAAAAGCCAATAGTCGATTATAGCCACACGTAAATGAAAAATAACAATAACACGACACGTGACTAGGGTTGGATTCAGAGTGGTTAAGGTGTTCAGTAAGGCCTTGGAAAGTGGTGGGATGATAGAAGAGGTGGTCAGCAAGAAGAAAACAGCAAAGTACAGTTTTTATGGATTCTGAATTTCAAACACAGCAGATATCGACGCTAACCAGCTGTCCTGGATGATGATAGCAAGAGGGAAGCGTATGGAGGCAGATTCTGGAGGTGGCAGCACTTGGGAAGGTAGGGAGTGGTGGCTGGGAAGGCCCGTAAAGGCAGGGACAGCAGTAAGGTTACAAAAGGGGGCTGTCCTGATGGCTGGAACAATTACAAAACTGCAGGGAGGAGGGTGTTGGACGGCTGGAACAACAACAAAACAGCCGGGAATAACTGTTTGGGGCAGAAGCAGCGATAGGGGAACTGCAAAGGTGTTGTCCCAGGAGGTGGCTGTAATTATGGACGGTTGGAACAGCAGTGCAACAAGGGGCAGTAGTGGAGAATGGAGGAGAGTCGAAGATAAATACCACCTCAGGGGCGAGATATAGTCGGAGCACCAGTCGACCCTTTGAGGAGAATCACCATCTCATAAAGAGATACAACTGGAGCATCACTCGCCTTTGGATACAGCCTTAGACAAGAGAATAAGGGACGCCAACAGTTGTCCAGACAAAAAACACAATCAAAGCTGACCTAAAACACGAAAACAGCATACTTATAGACCTAGGGTAAAGAGGAGTGGATCCTGCTCCAAATAGAAGGGAAGCCCATTGCATGGAAGAACCGGTCGGTCCCTCCCTTGCATGGACCAAACCGATCCGGAGCACAGGCAGCCGAGGCAATTGCCACATAGGGCATTGGATGCCAACATCACAGGTTCTCATAATTAGTTATGTTCCCTCCAAAAATTATTTATATTATGATTCGTATATGGACAAACTTATATTGTTTAGTGGTCCTTCAATTTTGAAATAAATTATTATGGATAAAATATAAGTAAAATGCCAAAATAGTCCCCTAAATATTTTTATGGGGTCATTTTAGTTCTAGAGTCTATAAAAGTGCCAATTTAGTCCCATATACATTTAATATAGGCTGAAATAATCCCCACGGAAGACTATTTCAGTCTTAATTTTAAAAATATCGGGATTAATTTAGGATTTTTATGGACTATGGGACAAAAATGACCTTGTGTAAACAGTCATAGGACTATTTTGGCACTTTATATAATATTTCATGTGACCATCAGTTCGCATCTCCATATTACATGGTCTCAGGCCAAATCGTGTCAAGATTAGCAGGCATGAGGCATTCAAACTCAAAAGTATTTCTAGGAGTTCAAAATTGCGGCTATCCCCGATATCTTAAACAAACATTGTTAAAGAAGCATTAGTATAGAGAACCTGCCAGTTTAATGAGCTTTCCTAAGTGAAACTAGCAGCAACACACAAAGAATTAACCAGTAGCTAAACAATAGAAGGAAAGCACTGAAGATTTAGCCAAAGAAGACAAACACGCAGAAGGAGCAGCCTCCACAATCTAAACCAAGCAACCTGAAACTACACTGACAGAGGCTACCACGCGCAGCAAATATTGAGCCGAGGTAATAGAACCCAAATTAGGCACTAATCGATCAGTAATATAACATTTTGAAAAGAACTATTAGAATTATTCAACTGTAATTAGCCAAGTAGCGATAGAGATCAGAATCAACATACAACTTTAAGTAAATAGGGCTTGCTATTTCCAAATAAAAAAATTTACATATATGTAGCACACAATTCTTATGTATTTACATATGCCACACCTAAACTTTCATTTTTACATACATAACACTTCGGTCTTTAAACCTATTGACTGCTACTTTCTCTGCGGTACACCTAGTGATTTAGGATTTAAATATTATAATTTTTAAAATATATTTTATAAATTTAATAACTTAACTTTTCAAGTTAAATCACTTCACACTAGCTGTTAACGCAACTGCACGTATCGTTCAAGTGATATAGAACTTTCTTTTAGTCCCGAGTATCGAACCCACAGGGAACCGAGGTAGACAATCACTTTAGGAGAAGTTCTAGTCTACTACTATAAGATCCTAGTTTAGAGTTTCTATAAAGATGATTTTACTATCACTACTCCTAAATTACTATTTTAATTATATGATAAAACTTATCCAGAACAATTAATAAGGTTTAATTCAAGAGGGATAAAAAGTACTTTTCTTTTGTGAATAATTAAGTAGGTTGTAAGTTAGAAGTTTAAGAATATGAATAAAGTAGTAACAAAAGAAGCATATGTCTATCTACTCTCTCCCGAGTTATAGATACGAATAGTTCACTAATGAGTTAATTGTTTTGGCAACGGTGTCAGTTAGTGCCACATATATGCTCCCCATAACAATATGCCCCGCTTATCACTCAAAAAGCTCTAATCTGAATCTCCCAAAATACTTATCTCCCTAACTTTATTCATAGTTAAATGATAATGTGAACATTATCATGTTGATCCACCGCTGCTCCTTCCGAGTCCTAATGGGTCACAACAAATTTTTACAAATATTATGGCCGATAAGATATATAAATTAAGTCTAGGAAAACATTCATGACATATAAAATTAAGATTTATTCCTAAACTTCAACACCCTACACTTGCTACCAAATCATCATAAAAGAAAAGCAGAGGATTTCTCTTCACAATGCATAATAGATTCAATAGAAAACTTCATGAAACAAAGAAATTTAAAACTAAATATGTGATTTAAAGGATTTCAAGACAATCAAACAAACTCTACATAGCAAAATAAGTTCACTAAATATGTGTTTACTGGATTACAATGCAATCAAAACATACAATACTTAGCTTTAATCTCTCTGAAATCCTTCCACTGAAGTTCTCTACTACTCCTTGTAGCAAATTCCCTTACAAATCTCTCTATATTAGTGGAATCCTACTCCTAATATGGATTTCCTGAAGTCCTTGAGGAGTTCCAGACCTTAGAACTTCGTCCCTAAGTGCCCAAATGACAGAAAATCTCTTTTTCCATATCGTTTTGAACCACTAAATAACTCCCAGAAAACTTCTAAACAATTTTGGATCCTAAGCGTCATCTTCTCAGTCGGCTGGGAAAAACAACTGGTGCCTACGCACCAGTATGTGGCGCCTAGGCGCCAGTATGTGGCGCCACCTAAGTGCCAAAAGCTAGTGTCATGGTGTCAGTTCAGGTCCAAGCATCCATTGCTTCATTTGCTCTGTTTCGTTCTGTTTTCGTTTCAGTTCGCTCCAATTGCTTTACCCATTATATCTGCACCAAAAACATGAAAATACTTCCCTTTAAATTGCAATTTCATTCATAAATAAATATAAAAAGTATAGAAAATTAAGCATGCAAAAAAACATATCAAAATCCCCTAAATTTAAATGTTATTTGTCCTCAAATAACACTACAACTTTTAAAACTAAACCTGTTGATTTGAGTTAGTGGGTTTCATTAAGATTTTATAATTTTTTGCCTTAGGAATATCATAGTGCAACTTAAGAGAAATCTACTGAATTAGACTAGAACTAGGGTTTAAGATTATTTTGTATTCGCCCTAAGAATACTAATTTTCTATCTATTTCAAAAATAATTATAATTTGCTAAACTTTAAATTCCTAGAAATTATAAAAGACTGAATTAAAGCACTCAAGTAGAAAGATTTAACTAATATTTTTTATGAAAGTAAAAACAAGTTTAGGACAGTATCTAAGTTTTCTCCTTTATGAAGGTTCAAGTGAAACCAATTTTTAATTAGGTTTCCCTTCAAGCTTCTCATCACTTCTTTTTTTTTTTAAGGAATTTTTTCAATCATTTTTGTTTTTATGTGAGAATTAATATATCTGGATATGACTTTAATGGATTTGAATTTCACTATCTCCTTTCTAAAGTTAAATACTTATAGCTATCCTACACTTACTTCAAAAAAAAATAAAAGTATTGGTTTTAAATAAAGTGTAGAGGCGTAATTCTTTTTAAATGTGTAATTCTAAAAACCCTAATTTTTCAAAAATATAATTCTTTCCTACTATAAATAGTAAAATTATTTTCCTGTTGTTTCCTACAAAATATCTTAACCTTAGAAGTCTTTTTCAAAAATTTCACTAAATCTTCTATGATATTCCTTAGGATCAAGATTTATAGTACCCTAACGATAGCATCACATACCACAACTCATGTACAGTGATTTTATTTTAATAAACAGTCTACTGAGGAAAAATAATGTTTAAGTATTTAAAAATATTTTTCTCCCCCCAAACTTAATTTTTTAGCATAGATGGCATTAAAAATAAAAAATATAAGCGGGAAGAAAAATTACAGTTCAGAAGTAGAATCTATCACAAGTGTCTATAAGAAATATTTTTCAAAGATTACTCAGGACAGATTAGCATGTAACAGAAAGTAAATCTAACCTACACATGTTAGAATGAAAACTGAACTAAAAAGAATGTCTAATTAAAGTGCAGATAGCATCATAACAGTAATAAAAGTACAAACAATGTTTGTCCTAAATGTTACAACTTGAATGAATAGTGACAAATATTAGTTTCACTAACCAAATGATAATATATCAACATCCAAACAACAATAGAAAAGACCACAATTTCCTACATGCTCTGATTTTAGTTTGGGTCAACTTAAAATGAACATTATAATCTCCCCAAAGTCCTAAATTACTCCAATAACACATTCACAGACATGTAAGATAAATGAGGACAATTCTTCATAAAACTCATCACATGTCCCAACCATACTTTCAATTTCTAACGGAATCAAAACACTGAAAAATTGGGTGCTTTTAAAAATTTTATAGTGTTAAACCCATGGGCAAGATTATCCCTATTATCCCTGTTATATTATATTGACTCATGTATTGTCAACCTCAGGCATTACCTCAACCCTTAATGTATGAACTACAAACTTTATAGAGTTGACTCATCCTCATGTTACTTATCAAGTAGGTTCATGACCTTACTCAATAAAAGCATGGTCAGACAAAGGAAGTGACAGAATTGAGTTGGACCTGAGATTTGACCAAACTCAACACATCTCTCGTAAGCTCAAGTTCGGTTGAGAACTGAGTTGTAGTGGACTCGTCAATCCAACTACTAAAGAGAACATATACAAATCTAGTCATGCCGAGAAGTGTTGACCTCATTTTTGTGAGGTCTTGTCTTC
>NW_018164496.1:756152-767314 GCF_001263595.1 Phalaenopsis equestris
GACATTTAATATTAAAAATAAAAAAACTAGGGATATCCAAAATTGACCCGATCCCTCATAAGCAGTCAATTGACATTTGATAATAAAAATTAAAAAAAAAACTAGGGATGTCAAAAATTGACCAGACATGCCAACTCGATTTGAACCTACTCGAAAAATCTAGGTTCAGGTTGAGCGAATACTTTTCGGGTTGGGGTCCGATCTCGGGTTAGAATTCATAACCCGTTTAATTTTTTGGGTCGGGTTCGGATTGTCCTGCTAACCCAAAAATGACTTGAAATTAAACCGCCAACCTAAAATTTTACTCAAATTCGACCCACCTATCCGAAATTGACCCAAAATTGACTCGAGATTGACCAGATTTTGACTCAATTTGACAAAAATCATTGTTCACTTATATTAAACAGGTTAAATGGATCGGGTTTGGGTTAGCCTTGTATGGGTAGAATCGGGTTCAAGTTTAGATTTTCAACCAGTATAATATTCGGGTCGGGTTCTAGTTGAATCTATTCGGATCATGATAGTTTAGGACTGGACATTAACCCGACACGCATGCTCGAATTGACACGCCTAAAAAACTACATTCAACTACTTATTGATCCAACTAGAGATCAAACTAGGTATAGTTCAAATAAAAAAAAATATAATAATAACTAAAGTAAATGACAAAAATAACTAACAACAAAAACAGTAATAAGAAATATAATGCATCTAAAAAGAGATATAACCACCATATGATATTTGTTTGAGCCCCATAAAAATGGTTGAACAGGTTGAGAGCATATAATCTTATAAATCATTGAAATATTTGTCGAGTCCTCAATAAAAAACTCATCCTTATTATATACCCTCATATGCCCCCTTTTTTACAAACAAGTAATGATTTGTGAAATTAAACACAACCTTTGGGATTTTCATAATTTGTAATATTTTATATTCTCCGCAGTCGATTTTCATCCAGAGCATGTTAGCAAAATCAATATTAGAACAGCATGCCTCAAGCTTAGAGCCAATGCAAAACTTGTCTGAGACAGAAAATGGGATTTATGATGTGAGAAGTTTCACCCACACCAACACCAAACAAAGATTTAATATTTGGCTTGAAGGAGCTTAAATGGAATAGCTAGAGTTTGAATATTGCTCAGATAATTGAGCACCGCCACAGAAGAATGCATTTAAGAGAGATTAAAAATGTACCACTTATTTTAATGAAAAAAAAGAGGAATCATAGTTGTGTTTTAACTTTGACATACTACAGATGTAGAGTATTAGTATCCAGGGCACAACCAATCTTTCTTTTGAGGGTGGGCAAATTTATAACATTAATAAATTAATTTAAAAAAATGAATAACACATGATTCAAAATAAAATCTTGCATGTTATTATTATCAATAAATTGAACTATGATTACAAATTTTTTAATTTATTTTGAATTTCTTTATAATATTGCACAATAAGTTCCTTGAGAATCAAGTCAAATACTTCATTAATAATTTATGATATAAGAGAGTCATTGAGTCATTCATCACACATTCGATTAAGTAATTGATGTTTAAAAATCTTCAATGTTGAAAATGTTTTTTAAATAGTAGCAGTAGCAATTTTATAAGTTAAGATAATGAATCTATAAACTAAATGATAAATATAATCTTTCTTTGCTTTAATAAATTGTTTTATAATATCTGCAATATTGCTTAAAAATGAGAAATCATCACTAGCGTGCATGCTCATATAAGTGAATAGCTGGTAATCGAGAGTTATAAGCTCAACTTTAGAAAAATTATTATGATATAACTGTGCAAAGTGAATTAAATTTTTTTCATAAAAAATAGAAGATAAACCACATAGAATTAGACACGACACACAAAGAAATAACTCAGTATTTAATGGTTATTGAACTCTTAAAATTACGTATCAATCATAGTGCAGAACAGCTCAACATGACAAGTAAGAGCAGACCCTCGCCATGAATTTGGTAATTTTCTTCATTAAGGTGGGTAGCTATGCAATTTGGCCCACCTAAAAATTATAAGATACTCAAGCCCCAGCCCTTGGGCACAAAATTGACGAATGCTGAATGACGAATGGCACCAAGCCTCTCTTGTTATTTGCTCAAGCCAGAAGCCACGAATGTCTCCCAAGACACCAACATAAATCTCACTACGAACACCAGTCGCAGGCCCACTAGGAAAACCAATCTCATTCCAACATCATCTCCTGTATCCAAGATAAAGAACAAGCCTATGTATATCCTTCTCCCCATAGTTTCTACTCGAATTTTTCTCTAATTAAACATTTTTTGTGATCTGGAGGACACAAATTTGATCTTTGGAAAAAGCATCTATGCAATGGAAGGTTTAGGTTACCACAGGAACTTTTATCACGAATATTGTGATTTAAGTTCCAAAATTTTAGGCAATTTTACTTTTTTTTTAAATAAGATATTGTTATTTTTTGTTAAAATTCTTAGCTAGTTTGTTCCTTAATATTCTTAGACATTTTGTTCCTTTTTGTTTCTATGTTATCGGATTGTTTCCACACACTATATATAGGTGTGTGCTCGCTTATTAGAGAGGATTGACATATTTCAATTTATTGGAGACAACAAAATGTGAGGTTTTGTAAAGTCGTGGTAGTCGTCGGTGAGCTCTGCTTGGTAAAGTCATATCCCAAATACGGTTGTAACGTATAACGCCGTATTAGAGACAAGACGATAAAAGTCGGCCTTCATAGCCCCCAACCACCGTCGACCTCAGACGTCACCATTTGCTTTCGTTAACCACTAGCCACCAACGACTACTGTTTACGACTGTCATAGCCAGAATATTACGGGTGTACCTAACACCTATTTCTTTATTTAAATTGTATACTGACAAATGTAGTGTCTAATGTAAACTATAACCCCATTCTAAAAGAAAAGGTTCAGTCACCGACTACCACCTATGTGAATATAATTAAAATTCATTAATATAATATTTTTTCATGGTCACCATCCATATTTACATCTTAAAATAGACGGAATGCGGGAAGCAAAGATGGAACACAAAAAAATTTGATTTAACAAAGCGTTAGATTTAATTTTCGTTTTTTATTTTTTTTATATTGGACTAAACTTACGCTAAATCTATGGCTAAATTCTATTTAAATTACGCTACCAAATACCGCCAAAATAGGATTTATCAAATCTAGCAATTCCATAAATCTGGATTTATTAAATCCAGTGTGTGATGGAGATGAAGCTCGCGAGCGATGAAATACATTTACCTCGCACTCGAATTTTAGTAAATCTGGATTTACATCGTAAAAAAGGAGCACAAGAAAGAAAGAAAGATAAAACGTGAAAAAATTTGATTTTACAAAGCTTTGGATTTAATTTTCATTTTTGTAGGTGTTTGTTTGGATTTAAGTTAAATCCATTACTAAACCCTATTAATAGTATGCGAGCAAACACCGCCAAAGGTGAATGAGATGATAAAAATGCATAAGATCTGAACTTCTACCAAACTACTTGAATAAAACAAACGGCATGTAGCAGGTAAAAAAAAAAGGTTTACGACAACTCAAAGATTTTCAAAGATTTTCAAAAGATAAAATAAACATGAGTTTATAGAAATTAAAATTTCTACCTGGAATCTACAAGAAGCATCTTTTGAAAGAATTTCTGGAGCCATTAGTGAAAGAACATTAAAACAATCTGGGTTTTTTATTTCATCAACATATATCTTGGATCCAAAAGCCCTTGACACCTGAACAAGTATATCTTCCTGACCAAGCATATCACAAGCAAGATACACTACCGATGCATTTGGGTGCTTCCATATGCCCTTTATTACCTAAGTGTAATTATCCAGTTAGATTTACTCGACAAAAATAAAACAGAACAAGGGATATATCAATCAAAAAAACAAATAAAATAATTTCAACAATTAAACATCATAAACCTGTTCGATGGCTAATTTTTTGCTTGGAATCTTAATAGAGCATCTGCCAAAGGTACAGTCAAGAAATATATAGTCTAGGATACAATCCTTCCCTTTCTTATTGGCATACTTTAGAGGCATATTTTGCAGGCACTCAGGGTTTAACCTGCAATCCCCGGTATGCAGAATATTACCAAATTCACCTTCAAACAAGAACATAACAGCACCTGACAAGAGCATAACAAGAAAAATAATCAGTGTTGTTCCAATTTTTACCAAATTTTTTAAGTTAATGCTTTGGCACAGTAGTTGATCTTAAATGATTAAAAAGCTTCCCACAAAAGAAATCAATGCTGAAAGAAGGCATATAAAGCTATCTCAAATTGCTACATATAAGAGGATAAATCAAGAAAAAATTTATTGCATTTCGCTCTAAGCCAAATGGCAATACATTCCAATAAAAAAAAAAATCAGTTGTTTGCTTTAATGATGAATGCTTGGTTGCCACCGGAAGAAGGTGGAGAGGTAGGCAGTGGAAGAAAATAAGGATGAGAAAGATAAGATAATTGCAGAGAAAAGGAAAAATAAAGACAGATTGGAAAAGTCCTAGACGTTTCATTAGTTTGTAAAGCAAAGGCTAAAGCCAGGTATGCCCCTTTGTTTGCATGATATCTTCCTTCTAAGCTCAACATATAACGCATCCCACAACTCTTAACAACTTTGAAAAACCTAACGAATGATATTCTGGCACTTGTCCGAGCAATTAAAAACTTCAGAGAAATAAAATAAATATAATGCGAGAGTATATTTTAAATCCACAAAGCACCCTACTAGTTTTTCACCAAATAACAAACTGTGAGTTTGGTGGGCAGGTGTTTTTCCCACCTTGCCTGCTCCTCATTTAGATGATTCTTCGCCACTATGTTTGTGAAGATGTCTATAGATGGATCAATTCTCGTCAGTAACAAAAAAAATTGTCTCCAAGATTCAAATCGAGTGGAATGGTACTCAAATTATCTTTAGCAATCCTATTGGACAAGTTGGCATTAGAAAATATTATTGTGAAGATGTAGGCAAATGCGAGGAATTGTAGCAGGAAGCACAATGACTAATGGTGTTGGGTGACTTTTTTTGTGAAACTTAGGAGTGTAAAAAGTTTTGGATTTTTATTTTAACATTTAAAGAAGGCTTTTGGATCTTGCGGTAAAGTGATTAGAAATGCCAAGACTAGTCTAAATTTGGATGGTTTGGTCTATTTTGAAAAATCACATTGAAGAATTAGAATTTCATGTTGTACAAAGCTGAAAATGCTTGTTCATAGTTGTCTTAGGATATGTATTTATGACCTAGAGTGGATGATTAAATTTCAAGGAGTTTATGTGGGTGTCAAGGGGATGATAACAATACTAGGTTCTAGTTTTGTTTAGCTTGACCAAAAGGTCTAAAAGAGTTTTTGAAGTGAATTTAAGAGTTGCATTATTTAGTAGATGGTTTTATAGAATTTTAGGGATGTTGAGAAAATATTAATAATGATGATAACAAGACTTAAGATAATTAAAAACAAAACTTAAAAATAAAATAATGATATATACAAAATCTCACAAAACGAAAAAGCAAACTTGAGTCACCAAGCACCAAGCCAAGAAAGAACAATTCTTCACTCAATAATTTTCATTCAACAACTAAAAATGTTCATTACACATCAACCCTATTAATAGGAATAGCATCAACCAAAATTCGAAAAAAAAAAAAGGAAAGAAACTTTGAAGAGAAATATAGGAGGTTCTTAATAGAGAAAAATTTCAACACTTTTCTAAATTGATTATTTTTTTATCATGGCTAGCCCATGCAAGCCTTCAAATTTAAAAAGTAAAACTTCTAGAAATTAAATTTTAGTTTTAAATAACAAATTTTAAAATTCAATTGTTCCTTTTTTATTGCTCTCTTTTGATGAGTATTGAATGAGTTATTGTTTGGGCTCTAATAATTGGATATTTGGCTTTATTTTATTGATCCATATGATATGCTACTTCAATGACAGCCTAAAGTTTGAAGACAAACGAATGTTGGTGCAAAATTGTAAAGAAATAGACAGTAGCAGGAAAATAGAGTAAAAGAACAGACAGAAAAGAGTAATCTCTATACCATAAAGTAATGTTTCTTACAAGAAAATCATCAAAAGCTACAAAGAGCATACTGGACCATCTATATATTCCACTAACAACTAACTAATCAATTGTTTAAACTAACTAATATAAAAGTAAAACAAACAATAATTAAAATATTAGCCCCTAAAATGGGATATAATTGTAAATATGCATCCCGCATCAGTTCCCTTCTGCCTAAGAAGCACTCCGCTCGAGTTATGTGAGTTGAGTTTGGTCATCGTCAGGAGGGTGATATTTATACAGATCAGCCACATTAAATGTGGGCGAGTGATGTGTATCTGCTGGTAACAACACAACATATGTGTTATGATAATGAATATTGCATCTGAAAAAAAGAAATTTTTGGGGTTTAAACTTAGGAAAAGCTTCATTCGTTAATTTTTCTTTGGGGGAGTGGAGCGAATCATAACCAAATCTACAATTTGAAAAAATATCTTCCGTCTGTGCTTATCAGTATTACTTTTATACTTATGATTTTTAAGTGTAAGACGGTCTTTCACATTCTCAAGCATCGGTTCTAAGTTTGTGACCATGTGTGTAGCACAAGAACTACTTGGTTCCGACAAGATAGAAATAACAAATGTATGGTTTGGTTCTTTAGTGTATACAATACTAAAAAGACTTCTAGCAATATTGACTGTCTTTGTGCTCGAGAAATCGTGGGTTCCTCTGTGCGGTAATTCCTCTTTGTATTGTATTATGCCTACATTGTGGTTCTCTATACTCAAGATGGGGAAGGTGCAAGTAAGATGACGGAGTTGAGTGAACGAATTATGGATGCTATGGTTGGAGGATGATTGAAGGGAACGTTAGTTTTTTTTTTTTCATTATAATGATTATTGAAAGCATTCACTGTTTATTGTTTCAGTACATTATACAAGACATGTATAATTTTGTTTTTTATGCATTTGATATTTATTGTATCAATTTTTTTTTTTTTTTTGCAAGTAATATGTGCTTCTTTTCCTTTTGCATGTATTTTCCTCCTTCTTGGATGGCTGATGAGGCAACCATGGGTAATATGTGTATCCTGAGTGTTTTTTCTTTGGCGGATTTTGACCTTCTATTACAAAAACCAATATTACATAAACAAAACAAACTCCGAAGGAAACGATAGAGGCACGTACCCGGACAATGATTCGCATCAAAAGCACGCACTGAAAAATCCCCATCCGGATCTTTGATAACCATTAACTCACCCAACTCAATCTCCACAAACAAAGAATCCTCAAGCTGAAAAAGTAAAACAGCAGGCAATTGAACCGAACCATTAGCAAAAACAGGGGGTTATTTCAATGTGAAAACCACAGAGCCGATGATGACAAAACGATGATTCTCAATCACCTGAGGAGATTGGCGGCGCACTAGGGTTTTGGTGAGGCGAGTGCGGAAAGAGCAGAAGGCGGCAATTCCAGATAGGTGATCTTTGTGGGCATGTGTGAGGAAATGATGGCGCTTCAGCATAGAGGCGTGGCTCCACGTATCGACGGAGAAAGGGAGCCCTCGCGGAGTCTCGATCGACATCTCCCCTGTTTTTGCTCCTCTTCTCTCACCTGTATGTACTCTTTGCCGCTTTATGCAGTCCAAACCGACGGGTTCGTTCCTTCTCGTGGAAGGAGATGAATAAAAAGAATTAAAAACGGAAAATATATTATATCTGGATTAGCATCACAAGTCACTTTTGCATCAATACTCAATCATTGAGGTTCTACCATGTGTGCAGAAAGACCCCAATTTAATATATGAGTGCATCTGCATGTACATGTAAAAATACATGGGTGTATCTGTCTGTACGCGTGAAAATCTTCATTGAAGTCCTGGTGCAAAATTTCATTAGAACACCTTATAAAATAAATTTTCCTTGATTAGATAGATTAGATGGGCATGATAGTATTTTAGATATTATTAATAGTATTGTGGGGGGTATTTTGATAAATTAATATCATAATAGTGTCAATAACATCTAAAATACTACCATTCACACATGGATATTTGTAAATGATGTAGTATTTTCTTCTGAAAAGACAAACACACTTATCTTGTAAAGAGCTAAAGATTGGGCATTGAATTTATTTTAAACTAATTTATTATTTTTAAATTTCTTTTGTGAAAATATAGCAATTGAGTTTTTTTTTTTTTTTTTTTTGTATATTTAGAAGGCTAATTTTAAAGTTTTAAATTTAATTAAAATTAATTAAAATTGCTTTGACTTCAAAAGATTTAATAGTATTCCACTTATGTCCAAACTCAATTGTTATCATAGGCACATGGGCTAAGGATCAATGCATAGAAGTTTAGGAATTTATGGAAGTAATTTTAATGAATTTAAAACTACTCTAAAAATTTAAAAATTGTAAATTTTAATTAATTTGAGCTTAAAAATTTTATAGATTTTTATAAAGATTTTAACAAAGCTATCTACATGTTGTATCATTTATTTCTCTATTTATCAAAGAATCATGGTGTAATTGGTCACTTCAATTATAAATAACTATGGGCAATTCTCTCATATAACAATTTCCTTAATTCCTTCTCCATTAAATTCTTGATGTCTAATATCAAAAGCATCATTGAAAATTAACTCAATTGAAAATCGCCCAATGTTGAGATCCTAAATCCTCAAGCTATTTTGTACAAATGTCTTTGGAGGATGAATAGATGGTTCTATTATTTGTACAACCTGACAGATACCCTCAAATGTGGAAACCTAAAACTAATCCTTGAATACCAACATTGGACACTCATTGATAATAATTTAGTCGCAACCTTATACGATATTATATCACGCTCTCTACTAGCATGAGTTCTAAACTAAATTTATGTGATGAGGGTTGGAAAACCAAATAGCGTAAATATCAAGTCTCCAATTGCTTTTGTGTCATTCAATCAATAATGAACTTTACAACATTATTATGAAATACCTCATCACGACATGAATCTCTGCACACAAGAACTGAGGCATAACAAATTAGCATTGATGAACTATAGTCCCTAGTACACAATAAAAAAATTAATCTAGCATAAGAAACAACTAAAGCTATTCAAGCTACACTATTACTTGATTCACACCAAACACTTGTGATAATGAAAGGAAATGACCATAAGAAATACAATTTAAGTCATGGTTGTCCAATAATCTCCTCCAATAAACAATTTTGTACATCATATCAATCGAACCATGGAACTTCATCTCCTCACCCCACTACAACTGACAATCAAATTTATCATATAAGAGGTCACAAAATTTTAAACTGTTGGCATGGGTTGAAATAGAACAACAAAAACTTTTTCTCCAATTCAAAAGCACTGTTAGTTAACTTTCCCTCCAATTCAAACGCATTGTTAGTTGACTCCTCTTCCAATCCCAAAGTAAGGCATCTTCGTTTGGGAGTCACGTCACCCTTCACTACTGATTAATCTCAACTCAGTCGAACCACTTTATATCAAGGAGAGCAAAATTTTAGTTGGAAATGGGTTGTCATTTCCTATCTCCAACAAAGAACATTATTCCATCCCTGCTCCCTCACATAAGCTATATCTACAAAATTAATTTCATGTTACTCATCTCACCACCTCCCTCACATAAGAATATCCTCTCAATACAAAAAATAACATCATATAATTATTATATCATCACATAGAGGCCATATAGATACAAAATTACTATCTCTCAAACCAACAAGACAATTCTTGAAGGATCATGTTTGAATGTTATCTACTTTACTTTAACCTTCTTAAACTCAATAGTCTTAGTTCACAATTTCAAAGCATTATTTACAATTGCAAAATCAACTACACTTCTCTGGCATAGAAGATTGGGTCTTCCAGCTTACACTATTCTATCTTTTCTAGCAATAATTTTAGACAATTTATGTATTAAATCTATGTCATGTGCCTCGGGTAATTTTACTAAAATTCGTAAAAGACCCTTTAGCTCTTCTCAAAAGCATTATTATGCTCCACTAGATATAATACACTCAGTTAATGGGATTTCTCAACAAGTTTTTTCTAAATAAGGATTTTGATATTGCATTTTTTACTTTGATCATCACCCAGTTTACGTGGATATACCTTGTGAAATTAAACTACGATTCCATCTATAAATTTATAAAAATTTAGAAAATGAAAGAAAGATAATTCAGCGCTAAAATTAAAATTTTACACATGGATGGTGGCGGATAATACATGCAATCGCAACTTCAACAACTCCTCACCAATCAAAGATCACTCATGGTTTACATGACAATACCCAATGAAATTAATATCAAAACCCATATACAAATTTATACAATTTTAGCAAATGGCAGAAAAACAATTCAACATTAAAATTAAAATCTTCTGCATAGATGGTGGGGGATGGAACATATTACTACAATTTCAACAGCTTCTCATTAGTCAAGGTATACTCCATCAATGCAGTTGTCCTTATACCCTTTATTAAAATGAAGTAGTTGAATACAATCACATACACCTGTTGGATCGTGTGACAAGTTGCTACCTCCTATTGGAACAAAAACTTAATGGCAGATCATAAAGGACAAATAACAGACAAACCAAGTATCTGAATATTGTACCGAAAATAAAAAACTCACTTTCTACTCTAACTATATATATACCATATTGTAGATGTATTGAGATAACATGAAATAACATTTTATTCTAAAATTCCCTTACTTCATCCTTTTGTCTTCTTTTTTTAACCAATATTATAAGAAAATATATTTTTAACTTCTAGCAAGGATTGTGGTGATGGTAGGCCATTGGTTGCTGAGTAAATTCATTGAATTTCAAAGTTATGATTTCCAGCATGATCTAAATTAGTTGGATTAGCACAAATGAGCTGAGCAATGGTCGAGCAAGTATATCTTTTCTTAGTGCTGAGCGGCCTGGTTCTGATGAGCTTGTGAATTCTCTTAGTCAATCAATTCATAATCATGCCCGCTCATGGATATAGGCAGCTCTGAAGCAAAACAACTTAACCTTAATTAGGGACTGAAGATATATTTGCGCACAATAACCATTATTGATTCATAGAAAAAAATGTGGTTAACGCTCATGGCTTTATATTAATGTT
>NW_018164496.1:767414-773113 GCF_001263595.1 Phalaenopsis equestris
ATATCTA
This sequence comes from Phalaenopsis equestris, assembly GCF_001263595.1. Lineage (NCBI taxonomy): Eukaryota > Viridiplantae > Streptophyta > Magnoliopsida > Asparagales > Orchidaceae > Phalaenopsis > Phalaenopsis equestris. Next base: position 767,422 of record NW_018164496.1, read on the forward strand.
AAAAGAGTACAGAGAAGTGGAGGGGGGGGAGGATCCCCGTCTAACCCCAAGGGGTTTCTCTCCCCACATTACAACTCACACAAAAAATTGTCTCAAAAATTGTAGGTATACCCAAAAAATCATATAACCAAAAATAAGTAAACTTGTGAACGTGTAAGACTTGGTAAGACAAATAAAAAGCATGTACAAAAGGCGTCTTCATAAAAGAATAGTCCTCCATCAGCGTAATCTCAAAAAGCCATCCAACACAAAACCGTGTGAAGAAATCTACAAATGGAGAGCGCAAAACCGAAACAGGAAAATCGAAAACCTATCATCCAGAATGCCAATAAACAGGAAGAATTAAAAACGTACATAAGGCAGGTTTAGATTGTCTCCAATGATGAGTCTGAGTCTTTTAAGATGAAAGATGAGCAGGAGGGTGAATCCCAACGTGACAAACCTCCTCAGCACCTTTGGCAAGCCAGTCAGCTGGTGAGTTGCCCTCTCTATGAATGAAACTCCAATTTACCTCTAGATGCTTCTCAGCCATTACACCAATACATTCATGATACGTTTAAAAGTGCATAAAGTATCCCACGTGGGTGGAGAAATACCCAATAAAATATCAAAGAGCAATTTAGAATCCATTTCCACCTCTAATTTATAAAAATTGAAAACACTAGCTATCGTTAAAGCCAGAAATACCCCCCAGCATTCTGTAGCCAAAGGGTTATCAGCCTCAACAGGGGAGGAGAAAAAGCAGAGACATCTACCTTCAAAATCCCTAAAGATTCCCCCAACCGCAGCATAATCTGGAAGCCCACAGCCATCCACATTTAATTTAACATAATTTGGTGGGGGAGGAGTCCACCTAACGAGCCGAGGAGGCTTTAAAATGGTAACATCAGTGGAAACAATTCTTAAGACTTTGTTATAATAGGCAATCACATATGCAACTGCCATAGAAGCTGTTGGGGAAGGGGGGGAGTATGGTATTTAAAACTATTTCTTGCATTTCAAAGAAACCAAAGAACCAATAAAGGTAGGGGAAACCCCCCTTTACTATCATCAAAATCTATCCAACGCCATAGATAATTGCTTAAAGAGCCTCTATGCATCCACGAAAAACCAAATAAGAAGCAATCATATCCCAAACTTTTAAGGAAAAGGCACATTCGAAAAAAATGTGCCTCGTGTCTTCCTCCTCCATTTTGCACATACTACATCCGGAGGCCATTTTTAAACCTTTAAGCTTGAGAATATCATTAATAGGAATTAAAGATGTGAGATAATGCCAAAGAAAAAAGGAGATAGAGGGAGTTAACAATTTATGTCAAATCCACTTCCCCCAAAACCAATCACGATGTGAGTGTAAAGTGTTATAAATAAGCTTGCAAACTGATTGGGAGTTGTTTATTTTCCATAAGGGGAGATCCCTTCTTGAAGGAGTAGTAGGAATAGTAATTATATGCTTTGCATTTTGTTCCCCCACAATAGAACATAATTTGGGGAAATCCCAACCATCATTAGTAAAGAAATCAGAGACTAAAAGGGAATTATTGTGCTGGGGGTGGGAGTAGTCTGAGAGATGGGACAACTCCCAATTGTCATTCCAGAAAGAAATAGTACCATCGCCTATATCCCAAAACATGAAGTTATTAGCAGTGATTCTAGCGTTAACAACAGTTTTTCATATACGAGAATCGCCAACCTTCCACGAAACCAGGGATGGATGAGTATGAGAACAATATTTTTGATGTAAAAAAATAGCCCACAGAGATGAGCCCAATCTGAATTTAAATCAAACTTTGCAAAGATTAACTTCCACAGTATGCTTTAAGGCTTTAAAACCGAACCCACCAGCCTTTTTAGGTTTGCAAACTTTATGCCAAGAACCCCAAATTTTTTTTGTTCCATTTCCAACCCAAAGGAATTTATTGAAAAGCCTCTCCATCACATTGATAGCACTTTTTTTGAGGTTAAACACTTACAAAGCATATAATGGGATAATCTGTAGCACACTAGTAAGTAAAGAGATCTTGCCCCCAGTAGAAAGAAAAACATTCCTCCAATCGTAAATTTTTCGTTTGATTTTATCAATAACATCATTCATTTATATTTGTTTCCTCCTTCCCCATATCAAATTTACCCCGAGATATTTAAGAGGTAGAGAGGCGTGATGAAAACCAGTGTAAGCAACTCCCCAGTGAATAATATGATGTTTCACTTGCTTACCAAAAAACATCTGACACTTGTCACAGTTAAAGCGTAGCCCAGAACAATTCTGAAAATCCTGTAGCAGCCCCATCACATTTTTTATAGAAAGTTTAGAAGCATTAGCAAAAATAATGACGTCATCTGCGTAAGCAAGGTGAGAAACCATCATTCTGGCTTTGTGTGAGAACTGCGTGTGAGGATGTGAAAACTGGGAATGATTGAGCATCCTGGAAAAATAATCAAAAGATAAAATGAAAATAATAGGGGAAAGTGGATCTCCCTGCTTAATGCCACGACACTCTGTAAAAAAAACATAGGAGTTTCCGTTGACCAACACCTAATAGAAGTTGTTAGCCAACCATCTTTTGATCAAATTGCAAAAGCTTGTGTTAAAACCTCGAGCTTTCAGAACATTAAGAATGAAGTCTCAATTGATGGTATCAAAGGCTTTCTTGATGTCAAGTTTGATAACAAGATTCCCAATCCTGCATTTTTTGTCAAGATCCTGCAAAATTTTCTGGGCCAAGAGAATATTATCAGAAATATCACGGTCTTTAATAAAAGCCGACTGATGAGGGGATACAAGGGAAGGTAGGTGAGGTTGGAGACGAGCCACAATAATTTTACTGATAATTTTAGTGATCAAAGAGGTGAGAGAGATGGGCCTAAAGTCCTTCCAATGGGATTTATCATTATTTTTAGGAATAAGAACAATCATAGCCGCTGAGAAATACTTTCCAGGGTCATCTCCTTGAAAAAAACTTCGAATAGAAAGGACCACCTCTTTCTTAATAATATGTCCCAGCAAATGATATAGAAAGTGGAAGTGAAACCGTCAGGACCAAGAGCTTTTTGAGAACTAATATCTTTGAGGGCAGTAGAAATCTCCACCTCAGTAGGAGGATCGGACAGAGAGAGGGAGGAAACTGTCCCTTTGATCCTGAAACATACTGGAAAGAATATCTGTAACAGGGTGAGTATCAGCGTATAAAGAAAAAAAATAATCAACAGCATTATAACCAATTTGCTCAGTATCAGTGAGAACAGAGCCCTCAGCAGTAACAATCTTAATAATGGTATTAATGCTATGACGATGTTTAATGGTAGCATGAGAATATGAGGTGTTTCTGTCACCATCTTTGAAATGATTGTCACAAGTTTTTTGTCTTAGGAAATCATCTTCAATCGAGATTTCCTCCAAAAGTGTATGGTGATCATCCGTTAATTTAGCCACAAGATCAGGAGTGACAACCATATGAGCTTCTAAAGTGTCAACCTCTTGTTGGGCTTTCAACATCCTAGAATGAACATTGCCAAAAACATCTATGTTCCATCTTTTTAAATGATAAACAACATTCTTGTGTAATTGCCATAAAATGAACCAAGGATTTCCACTCTACTTGGAGACCCATGTCTGCTTAATCAAATCAATAAATGTAGGATGAGTGGTCCAAACATTAAGAAATTTAAAATGATAACGAGCAGGTTTGGAGTGAAAAACCAAACTAAGCAAAATAGGATTATAGTCCGAAGCAGCATGATTAAGATGCTTGACATGAATAATGTTATAGTAACTCATAAAAGCTGAGTTCCCCAAAAATCTGTCCAATCTTTGCATAAGAAAACCCCGCCGCCAAGTAAAATGAGGACCCGAAAAGCCTAAATCATAAAAGCCAGCATCCTCAATATGATCACAAAAACGATTAATAAGACTCGTATCAACTTTAGCACCACCCCATCTCTCAGAAGGCGACATAATCATATTTAAATCTCCACCAATGAACCAATTTTCAGTAATAGTTGCACCCATATGCGTGAGTTGTTGCCAAAGAAGAAGCTTATCTCTTAAAAGTGAGCTAGCATATATGAAAGTAGTCCAACCGAAATAATTCTCCAACTGATTATGAATAAGAATATACTGCACATTTTCATCAATAATATTCAGAATGATGTCTTTCTGCCAAAAAAACCAAATTTTGTTATTCACATTACTGAAATGCATGTATCCCTTGAATTTCCTAATGATTTCCTCTTTATGAATTGAAACAAGAGGTTCCAAAAGAACAAAAATGTCAGTTTTATGGACCCTACATAAATGCTTTGAATGATTAAAGGAGTGAGGGTCCGTCACTCCTCTAATGTTCCACACTAAAATATTAAACATGTTGGCTCATGACACCTCCCCTCCTAGTCATCCTAGGGGGAAGGTGCAAGCGCTCGCCCTCCGAATGATAAGTGACATCCAAATTATTTGATTGTGTCATATTTCGAAGTTCAAATTTCCTTCGTCCTCTTTTCCTGCAATATTTTTGAATCTGCCATTCAGATTTAAAAGCCAAGGAAGCCAAAGAGGAAGGGTCCTGGTTGGAGAAGTAGGCATAGAAGTGGAAGGATGAGAGATTTCATGTGGGGGACCAAACACCCCAATATGTTCATCAGAAGATATCTGAGGTTGTGGCTCAGATTCTGGAACAGATGAAATGATAGGTTCCACATTTTCAACATTTCTTTCGGGAGTCAAAACTGCACCCACTACTACTACAACCACAGGGGGAGCATTGCTAATTGCCGCCAAACCTAGAGCAACTAGTTCACCAGGCCCCACGCAGGCTTCAGCCAAATGAGTAGTAGATTCAAATAAATTAATTCCAGGAGTAGATTTCGGTCCAGCATAGGCTTTACGGCCAGCTGGGGGATGTCTTAATTCAGGATGCAAATGAAAATAGTGATTGGAATCATGACCAAACATGCAACAATGCAAACAATAATGAGAATGCTTTTCAAGCAAGACCTGTTGCCAATAACCAGTGTGACTAGAACCTATCCAAACTTCCTCCGGAGGAGGAAGAGTAACATCCATTTCAATTAGTATTCTAGCCATTAATGGCCTAGTTAGATAAAAGGTAGGAGCATCCAGCATTAAAGACTTTCCATACATAGCAGCTATAGAAAACAAAATTTCATGATTGTACAGATGAACTTTTAAACCCGGAAGTTTTAGCCAGACTGGGATAACAGGGAGTTCGGTTTTCAGATTGAACTCCGTAGTCCATTTAAGGACCTTCATCCACACATCCCCAAAATGTACAGTTCTACGTGCAAACAGTTTAGCATAATCATCTTCATTAGAAAGTTGGATAAGAATATGTCTACTATCCAGTGCACCGATCTTCCAACCCCCCGATAACTTCAAAAGTTCAAAATTCTTCATCAAAAAATCATATTTTGGAAGCCCATAGAGAAATTTACCAACCAGATGAAAACGACAAGCAGAGGCAAGAATGAAGTTCTCAGAATCAGAGAGAAACAACACAAAAGGTAACATCCATTTCAATTAGTATTCTAGCCATTAATGGCCTAGTTAGATAAAAGGTAGGAGCATCCAGCATTAAAGACTTTCCATACATAGCAGCTATAGAAAACAAAATTTCATGATTGTACAGATGAACTTTTAAACCCGGAAGTTTTAGCCAGACTGGGATAACAGGGAGTT
>NW_018164496.1:773213-780631 GCF_001263595.1 Phalaenopsis equestris
AATGTGGTTAACGCTCATGGCTTTATATTAATGTTAAGCTTTCTTAAATTAATCCTTTTCCTAATCTATTTTTGCATGCCTATTCCACAACTTAAGAGCCAAACCATGAGCACAGAGATTTCAATTTGGCTTAATGAATTGGGTTTGGATTTGACATGAATATATTTGCCTCTCACTTAACACAATCATTATCCATCTTAAAATAATTGACTAATAGATCATGCAAGATTTGGAATCAATATTGCCCAAATATTTTAAGTATGACTCATTTGACCAGCTAACCAACTCAAAATCAGATCAATTTCAAGATGATTTTAGATTAACCCCATCTTGACCCAAAAAGTAATCAAATCTTCCATCTACATCTGAATCCAAAGCAATTAAACTCAATTTTTATCTCATCAATTTCCTTCTCATTTCACTAAGGCTGAAATCTGAATGGCTACAAACACCACCATATTTGGCCGTGGATGTCCCCACTCCCCGAAGAATATATAAGCCTGTCGGCTGTCGCTAGTGAAATATAAAGCAAGACAGTTCATTTCCATGGCGCTACTCGCCGGTTCTGCGCTTCTTGTTTCTCACGCCCACCATTCCCAAAAAGAAGAAAAAAAAAATCATCTTTTTTTTCATGTATTTGACGTACACAATACATCGTATATCTAATCCTACATCCTGGCTAGCTTGCCAATATAATCATAGTACGCCCAATAATTGAGACAAAGGCAGAGGAACATTATCTCATTCTCTGCAAATGGTGAGGGCGATTCTTCCTCACAAGTTCTCCTTCAATCTTGTGGCCATTATCTAAACCAGCATGCCATTATTCCACCACCACCTCCACCTTATTATTCCCCTGCTGGCTCCAACTCTACTCTCCTCCTTATAAGACTCCCCACCAACTGCTTTCTAACTCACCATCTCCATCCTGAGCGCAGCTATCTTCTTTTGCACAAACATGGCGTCGAAGAACTCTGCTTCAACTTGGACGAAGAAGCAGAACAAGCTCTTCGAGCGAGCACTGGCGGTGTATGATAAGGACACGCCGGAGAGGTGGCAGAATGTAGCCAGAGCCGTCGGCGGTAAGTCTGCAGAGGAGGTGAGACTCCATTACGAGCTTCTGGTTGAGGATCTCAAGTTCATCGAGTCCGGTCATTTCCCTTTCCCTAACTACAGATCATCCGGCGAGAAAAACACCGCCGGCGAAGAGGAGCAGAGGTAGTTTTGTCTTTCAAAATCTCACCTTTTGCTCAAACTCATCCTTAGTTCTCAATATTCTTCTTCAGTAAATTTACTGTTCAAGTGCTATCTGCAGAAAAATTTTGCAGCAGATATTGTTTCTGTGTTAGAATTCTGACAGGTTGAATGGCAGATAAATATTATAAAGTTTATGAAAAAAGAAACTTTTTATAATGGGTTGATTATTCCTGAAAAAATCAAATTTTTTTAGAAGTATCAAATGAACAGTGCCGGCCAAATCAATAAAGATTTTTTCATGCCTGCTGACAATAGGTCAGTCGTCAATGGCTCCTGGCTGTCCGGATTCTGAATCCTCAAAGACAAAATAATAGAAATTCTTATAGCTTATTTTAAAAATTGTTTCTTAAGAAAAATTAGGGACTTTTGATGATATATTTAAGGATTCAGTAATTTTTGTAAATATGAATTTATTAAATCCTACTGCTAATGATAGGGTTTAATAAATTACAGGATTTATGAAAAAACTGAGAAGATTGAAAAAAATAGCTTTTTTAAAGTCATAATATTAAAATTATTGCCTTTTTTAAAGTTCCATTAAATCAGATTTACTGAATCCAATTGTTTCCATCGTATTGTGCGGGTCATCTCTATACTATCTCTCTCAATATAAATCTTGATTTATCGGATTTACTAAATACTATTTAACTTAAATAAGGCTTGTAAGCCAAACACCACCTTAAAGTTTCATTTGAAACTCCATAAAGTTCAACAAATTTCTATCAAAAGCTGCGTTCGTCGAATCGAAGGAGACAAACTGCAATCTAAAATGACAAAAATTTACTATTCTTGCCAAAAAAACTTCTCCAATTGTTTCACCAAATAATAATTTTTGCATATGTAGACATTCACTCCAACTAAACATAACTTCACCATCACTTTTGATGAAGCCTAAATCTGTCACAGACAGCTCCCTAATACTACGCCTCCTTTCTTATCCATGAACTGTTACAGTTTGTCATGGTAGCCACAGTACTATGGACCCCCATGAATTAAACTCCTCTGCTCTGGCCTCGCTCCTCCACCAACACCACGCTGTTCTTTTTCTCTTTTTCTCAAAAGAAGCAACGGAAGGAGCAGTTGCTTTCAGGTTTTTTTCAGAACACCCAACTTGCAAAAATTCCTTTTCTGTACTTTTACTCAACCTTCAGCTCCAAATCCTTATCTTTGGCTGCAATTGAGCCCACCAAGCTCACATGAAATTTAATCCGAAGACAGTGACATGCACTTTAATTATAAGGTAAATCCACCTACAAATCACACAAGTCTTATGAATTTAAATCCAACAAAACATCAATAAAAATAAAAATTAATCCAACACTATTTCGTCTCTTTTACGACGTAAATCTGAATTTACTCACTCAGATTGTGATGTGAGTTTATTCCATCGTCGCTCATGAGTTCCTTTGTAGCACACTACATTAGGTAAATCTGAATCTATCAGATTTGATAAATCTTATTTAATGTAAATCTAAGTTATAGCCAAACACCCCCTAAATTTTCATATTTATATAAATTTATGCATAAAAAGTTGAATTTCATTTTAAAATTCAAGTAGCAGTGATATATATAAATATGTATAGTTAAATGCTATGAATATAAATATAAAATTTTAGATGTTAGATATATAAATACAAAAAATTGTGGGGTAACTTAACTAGACAATGCCTATTCTTTTCCATGTTAAAATACTATAGTTTAATATTCTCATCATTTTTTTTTTTTTTGGGTTGCAGGCTGAGATGCTTGAAACTCAACTGAATGAGGCTGCAGTTACGTGCTAATTTTTAGACTCACTGGCTTTTTTTGTTCAAGTTTTGGGTCTGCATCTAGGCAAATTTTCTGAAGCATGCATGTATGCAGTGCTAGGTTATGAGGAAGAAGAAGAAGAACTGAGCGTTGAGCTGCAGCAGTTCATGTGTGCCTTCTGTTAGAAGTTGTCTAATGATAATATATTTGCATGCTAAGATTTCAGATGAGGTGTCAGTATGGAATAAGAAAGGAGCTGCAGCAGTTCATGTGTGCCTTCTGTTAGAAGTTGTTTAATGATAATATATTTGCATGCTATGATTTCAGATGAGGTGTCAGTATGGAATAAGAAAGGATTGTTGTGGATTTTAAAATTGTGTTTTTGCTGGTTATATGAGTTGATGGAAAGTACCATTCATGAAAGGGGATGGTAGATTTGTAAATAACAATGTTTCAAGTGCTATGTATGCAACATCACTTAGAATATTGTTATTAACAACATCATTACTCTGTGATTTTTTTGAACTATTAAATTGATGCATTTGTGTCTGCCACGATCGAATCATCGAGTATAGTAATCTATTATCCATGTTTGATTAATGGAATCGAGATATAGAAAATTATATAATTAAGTCACAGATCCAAGACATCGATGGCATCAATCATTAAGAAACTACTATCTCGCAATTTTTTTATCATTAAAGTGAATGACTTGCACTATTCTTTGTTTTTCTTGGGGGGTTAAATCTGAGGGCTACGCTCAACTTTATTCAAAAAATGAAAGAGTTACAAAAAGTAAAATAAAATACAACTATCACGACAAAAAGAAGGCCAAAAATAGGCCAGCCCAACAACTATAAAAAGAAAAAAACAAAATACTAGAGACGGCCAAGCCACAATTGAACACCAAACCACAACCAATCGTCCATCTTTAAAATAGAGGATCTGCAAGATTTGAGAGACCCTACAAATAGAGACAACCAAGCCACAATTGAACCCCAAAGCACAACCAATTCTTGATCATTAAACATAATAGAGGATCCGCATGATATGAAAATCCCTATACATAAGAGACAAACAGAACAACTAAGCAAAAAAAAAGGTAACAAGCAAATTGTTTAACAATAAAAAGCCATTCATTGTTAATACTACGAGGAATATTTAATGATTTGATGAGGTTAAACTTGTTGATGTAGCTTAATATTATGTGGATCAAAAGGAGAACCAAAATAAGAACCCAATTAAGGCTCATCATAAGTGTCCAATCTTGAAAAAAACATCATTCTTTGAGTTTTAATATTTAAACTTCATATTTTGAAGTTCGAATTTTGAAATTTTATGTTGAGAAATATGTTTACAATTTCCTTCTTATTTTAAGATATAGGTAGCTTAAGAACCAATATTTTCTGTAAATTATGGCCTGCATCTAATGAAATATTATAGCACTCAATGATAAACAATAGCATCAGAGAAATTAATAGGTTTGTGGTTATGGCTTGAACTGATTATTTATGTTTATACCTAATGTTATACTTATAATTCTATTTTAAGCCTTTTTAGCATACTCTCCCACTTTCTAATCATCTCTCAGAACCAATCATCTTCAATCTAAGCCCAAAATCTCTCCTCAAAGCTATTGACTAAAATTAAGTGCACCCTTAATCTTGTCCCCCCCCCCTACGACATAAGCCTTTAAAAATTTCTCTATTCTATTATATCCTCTTCTGAATTTGAGATAATTTTTTTGAGGAATTATTATATCTAATTCTGAATTCCAAGTTGATCATTTTGAAGTTTAGACAATCCTAAGTGGGACATCACCTAAGAGTTATATAAAGTTTGAACTTTTTTATGATTTAGCTACATGTTATAAGAGATTCATCAAAAGCTTGTAGTATAATGATTGTATATATCACTAATAAATTTAGCATAATTTTATTAGATCACCACTACACAAAAGGATTTAAGATTCCAATAACCTTTACCCTAGTACGCAAGCATTTTGACTTTTCTAAGATTTTGAACTTGTAATGATTTTGTCTTGATTTAATCTTTTGAACTTGGAGTTTGAATTCAAGCTCCAAACTCCACATACAATAACAAATTTTGTCTTGATTTAATCTTTTAAAAATTGAAGCATTATATTTTCAATAGAAAAATTGTATTCAATTTAGATTGTCATGCCTTAAATTTCAAAAATACATAAAAAATCACAAGTTTGCTAAATTGGGTGAAGATTTTTAATATTTCTTAGTCTTAAAACTCAAGTCTAAAGTTTAGATTAAGGGTCTGTTTGGGGGGGCTTATTCGCGGATTGTGAGTTTAGAAAACACCGCGTAGGCGTTTGGTTGGAGCGTCATGGCTGCGTCCCGTAAAACACCTTTTTTTTGTTATAATATGACCGTGGCCCGAGCCCTCAGTGTCGCGGTCGAGCGTTTCGAAGGATTTTTTACTTTACTTACCCCTCTGCTTTTCTCAGCCGAGTTTGTGCCTTACAAACTTTTGCGTTCTGAGGAGATTGTAACACTTATCTCTTCCCTCTTCTCCCCTGTGATCTGCCCTCTTCGTTCTGTAAGTTCTTGTCTTTGGTTACTGTAAGAATGATGAGTTTAGTATGGATGGCTTCGGTTATCTTTGGTCATCGTAAGGAGCATTTTGATTTTCGGGAGATAAATTCTGCGTGGAGTTTTTCGATTATTGAGTTATCAGTTACATTTATTTCCTATTGAGCTCGATACGTGGTAGCCACAATCACGAGTACGCAAATTAAATTTTTAATGTTTAAAGTTAGGTGACCTAGCTTAACCATTATTAGTTGGAATTATTTAGTTTTATTTATATTATTTACTCTTCTCTAATCCTCTTCGAACTTATTTTAACATAGTATTCCACTTATTCTTCTCTTAAAAATATAATTTGTTTGGGATTGACGATCGGAAATACTTATAGATCTTTAGTGTTAAGAGTATTATTTGGAGTTTGTAACTTAAGAGCGAGAACTTTAGAGGAACTTGGTAGAATGTATGCAAAGACTAGTCTACAATAAGCTTATTTGGTGTGATTTAAAATATCCCAATAAAATTTGGTTTTAAGTGGTCTAAATGATGGAAAATTAGGGTGAAGTTTTAGGTTAGGATATGAACTTCTGATCAAGAGTAGTTGATAAAATTTTGCGGTTAAGCCCTCGTTGTTGAGTGAGGAACAAGTCAATATCTATTAAAGTTTAATTAAGGATGATTCTATTGAGCAGAGAATATTAAGTTTAATAGGCCTCTGAGGTATCCAACAAGTTAAGAGGGGGAAGCAGGTGCATGCCTCTCTCTCACCAACTAGTGAAAAGCCTCGAGTCCATTTAAACTTATTATGTTGCTTAATAGTTCATCCTGTAAATACCCTTATTACTCAGTGAACACTGATGTCTCAATTATCCCTAAGAAAGGGGTAATTATCATTTGTCGTTCAATTTAAGAATTATGTGGGTGAACACCCTTAAAGGGGCAAGTTAGTGTAATCTGAACACTTAGCCAAATTTTTAATCCTAATTGGGCTTAGGGGTGTTTCAAAGATGTTTGTTATATTTATTTCTCTAATCCTCATTCAGTCAATTTTGATTCTTGATTTATCTTAAATCACTACTAAGTCCTTAAGACCTAGGTGAGTGTCTTAATTAATTTTGAAAAGGTTAAGTTTTAGGTGATCATGATTCATTATTTGAATTTCGCCGAAAATCAAAATAGGGGGTATTAAATTGATTAATTATTGACTTCAAAAATCATACCCCTAAGTCTAGGATCATTTAATCTTAATAAACTTCCAAATTTTTTTTTAATGATATAGAAATTTATTAATCTTAATTAAGAAAGTGAAATTGGTTTCTACCAATTAACCCCTTTGTGTTTCAAACATCAAGTAAATTGATTAAGATTAGAGGTTACCCATTCCCCTCCTTGAATTAAGCCTAAATGTTAATTAAGGCAAAATTTCCAAAATTACACATTTGCCCCTAAGGCTCTAACACTTCATAATTTGTCAAATTCAATTCAAATGACTTTGAAATTTTTATCCCACCTCATTCATGGGTCAATTAAGACATCAAAGGAGAAAATGTGATTTTTCAAAATTTAATTGTGGACTAGGATAGAGGATGGCTAGTCCTGAAAAGTGCTTATGATATTGAAGAAGATACGAGAAAGAATTAGAGTATGTGATAAGATGAGTAGAAAATAAATTTAAAGAGAATATAAGATAGATATTAACCTCATCAAAGAAACACAAGGTTTAAGGGCAACAAACACCAAACAATGAGAAAGAGTTTATGCAAAATTACTTCAATAATCAAAAGCTAAAAATTTTGCATAACATAATAACCATATATGTGTGTGTGTGGTGTGTGTGTGCATATATATATATAG
>NW_018164496.1:780883-821947 GCF_001263595.1 Phalaenopsis equestris
GGGACACCAAACCCCTCCCCCACCAAACCCAACACAAAAGAAGACTTCAACAGAGAAACCCCCCCCGAGCCGCCAATGTGGTCACCACCACAAACCAAGTAATGACCCCAAATCAGCCAGAGAAAATAGAAACAAGGACAAACCAAAAGAAGAACAACAAAAAACTACAGCAATCCGAGGAAAACCAAGTGCAGGAAGAACCTCCAGCCCACCAAGTAATCAACAAAGAAGAAGAAGCAAACCTCCCCCACCAGCCTACCAACCAGCCAGAACAGGGAGCCATGGAAACCCTAGCAGAGCACCAACCGCCACCCTACAAAGCTCTATATATATATATATATATATTCCCTCTTGATCGGAGCTTCCCTTGCCGACCTCTCTCCTGGGCTAGGCACGCACACCTCTCTTCCCCGTCCACAAAGCATCGGCTGCCTTGCAGAAGGACCTCGAATTTCGGCTTTCTCTTTCCCAGCTAACAACAACCAGAAAATCCTGCTTTCTCCTCATTTCGCTCCGTTCTGCTCCAACCTGAGACCGCCGAGAAAGGTGAAATCCCTAAAAACTCTCCCATTTTTCATTCATAGAGGTACATTGAAAAATTCACTTATGTTAGGAGCGTTTCATTGAAAAACCCTGCAAATTTTGAGCTTTTCCTCTATGCGTAGTACAAAAACTCAATCAGTCGGCAACCTAGCAACCTCATGGTTATTCAGTGACTGCAACACTTGATGATTGAGTTGAAGGCCCTCGATCTACATAATGAGAAAATTTTTTGGTTCTCGTTCCCTATATCGCGAAGGCCATATCCGCAAATGAAAATCTTCATTTCGTGAAGGTTTTCTCTTCATAGAAATTGTCTTCGTATTTATTAGATAGTTAGAGGTAGGCCCTTCGTTACATTGTGTAACGAACAACAAATTTATGACTTCAACAAATCCAAAATCTAATGTGAGAAAATTAGGATGAAACTAATTTGCTATTGAATGCATTTGGTTTCATTTACTTGCATGTCATGCATGACTCTTTGCAGAAGCATCCACTTTGGTTCGATCGGTCGCCTCTGTCTGATCGATCGATCAACTGAGTTTGATCGACTACCAATATCTGATAAACCTCCCACTTCAATTCGATCAGCGCCTCGACCTGATCAGCCGATAAGTTAGATTTAATTGGCCACCAAAGCCGGATCAATCAATCACATTGGGTTCGATCGACCACCAATGTCCGATCACCTAGTCACTTTGAGTCGATCGGCCACCAAGGCCTAAAACCAACCACTTTGGTTCGATCAGTCTTCAATGCCCGAACACAAAACCAACAACTTTGATTCGATCGGCCACCAAGGTCCGATCACAAAACCAATTATTTTGGTTTTGGTTTGATCGACCACCAAAGCCCGATCACAAAATCAACCACGTTGGTTTGATCAGCCACCAAGGTCTGATCAACCGATCATTATGGTTTGATTGACCACCAAGGCTCGATCAACCAATTATTTGCATGTTGCAATTCTTGCACTTACATTTGCATCTCTTGTATGTCATGTCAATTGCTTGAATCCATACTTGTGTGCACAAAAAAAACTTATTTGTTCGTATGATATGTGATATGTTAAATACTATTGCATGAAAATCAAATTTTGCCTCTGTTACATGTTAGCATGTGGTGTCTCCTTGAGCACCAATACTTGTGGTATTACTGATACATATGACACCATATGTGTGTGGCTTAATAATTGCAAATCTTTGATGGGCGTTGGCTAGTAATGCTAGCCCACTGGTGTGTGAATCTCCTAAATAGAGAATGCATCATCTCACTTCTTATGACATCATACTTGAATTTCATAAGCATCTCACGTTGTGTGCGCAATTCATGTCATGCTATAAAGCCACTGAACTCATTGAGTGCACAATGTGGGTCCACTTGATTGTGTCACTTTGCATTTGTCATAAGTTTGCACCTTGCATGATTGCATGCACACCACCTATGTGTCTTGCTAACAAATTATATTTGTTAGGTGAGCAAACTTGTTGCTGATCACGATGATTTAACGAGCATTTGTTGTCGAGTAAATCTGGATGAGCAATGTGAGTTATTATATCGGGATCAACATATGTATGACTATGCTAAGATTCCAAGGGTTCCAGCATATGTCGCCTTGCATGTTATGAATATGCATTTAATGATCATACTTTAAAAATAATATATACATATATATATATATATATATAATATTTTCTCTATTTATAATATGTGCCCTATTTTAAAATTGTTTTATTAGCAAAACTATGTCATATATGAGGACAACCCCTTCAAAACTCTCATTGGGTGACACACATTAGACCCCTTGGATCTATAGGATGAAGCTGTGTCGGTGACTCCGTCAAAGTCAAACGATAGCCCCACCCCTGCACTGCACATGCACTTAGATGTTGTGACTATGATACTTTTCATTAGATGGTGTATTAGGCCGGGATTAGGATGTTTGGGTAGTCTTTTTTATGTCCTAACAATTGTTCTTTGTTGTCTTGTGCCCTAGCCCGATATCTTTTGAATGTTGCCTTTATGTGTTTATTGGGTGTGGACGTGCACACTAGTTTATTAGAGGCGGTCTTCTTGCATGGAGTTATATCCAACATGGAGGAGTTTAATGATTTAAAGCTAACTCTTTTGCTTGCAGGTGCTACTTAGATCTCCTCCCACTATATATGGTTCATTATACATTGCATGTAAATAACTCGTGCAAACACCTCTGTTGTAGGTCGAATCTTTTTTAGACTTTTACATATACTTTTTAGAGTTCTTATGGTGTTTGTACTTGAAATAAGGTGCGGGTACGGGTTTCGGGACCCTTGATGTGGAAACAATATCGTAGAGACCAAAAGCAGTTAGCTCACGTCCCGTACCTTAATTTTATATTTTTATTTGATGTATAGCATTGGATCAGACATGTAGACCAACGACTTTTTCTGTTTTTTAAGATATGCTGCTGACCCAACGATACCCAAGCTCTTATTTATTATTTTGTTTGGTTTTCCTTTACATACCTTGCACAGTGTGTTGTTATTTACTCTTTCTTTACTTGTGATTTGTCTAGGAACCTTGCGAAAATGTAATTTTGGCTCATTCAGGACCCAAAAATGTCTTTTCTAAAACATAATACGATAGAATGCAATTGAAAAACACATGAGATTAATTAAAAATTACTAGAAATTTTAGAAAGAATTGAAGCGAGGATCAAAAAGCTTAGGTTGAGATATTAAAAAGCGAACTATTGATGCTTCAGAAGAATGGTGGGTCCAGGGATTGGAGGCGAGAATTTATGAAACATATGCTCCTTCTATCATTTTTTTTTCCTTCAAATACATCAACATATCACTCTCCCATTACTTGGTAGGTAGTGTCATGCGAAAAAATTCAAATTCAGTGACATTGACCCTAAGCTGGAAGAAAAGTTGGATTGTATATTTGGTGAAGTTATGGCAACGAGCGATCATTCATAGTCCCCTAGTGAGCGAGGGTTTGCTGACATAGCTAAGAACTTGTATGTCGAACAAACAATTGACTCCAATGAAGGCCTCAACCCAAATATTAATGAAGTTAAATCCACTAGTCGATCAAAGCATCATGGGGTTGAGAAAAAAAAAAAAGATTGTGTAGTTTTCATTAGAGATTGTGTAGTTTTCATTAGAAGGTCAAATTCACAGTTACTAACATCATGCATCAATAACCCTAGCACATCATAAGCAATTTCTATTCAACAAGTAATGTGAATTTTGAAAGCAACTCCATAAATTTATGAGAACATCTTGTTCTCTATGAAGTTGTTTGAATACCCTACTCGGCGAGAGTTCTTTATGAAAATCGCCCCTGACCACATGGTCAATTATTTATATTATTTTAATGAGAATCGAGATGCATGAATATCATTTTATTTGTTGGAAATTTTATATTTGTTTTTTTCATAGTGACTGTATTTAAGTCACTTGTAATATGCTCCAAATTTATTTCTTTGACACTCTTAATTGCTTTTCGAAGTTTCTTGATTTTTCTTTCGAACAAATCATGTTATGATTCTACCTAATTCGGTGGCATTTATATGTGTTAGTTACATAAAAAATGAATAATATGAATAGAGAAAGACACAAAAGAAGAATTAAAGCCGTGTCTTGCTTGATGTATGAGTACTACAACTTATTTAATGCTCATTTTTCATTTATGACATCAACATACATAAGTGATAAGTGAGTTGAGGAGTTGCTTGTAAGACACCCAACAAGATTTAACAATATGTTTCTTATGACAGTTTGTATTCATCAATATTTTGGAAGAACTACACAAAAATCATATGTTCATGGCTCCACCACTATGACTTCCAGAGAGGTGTTAGCTATGACATTTTATATTTTATCACAAAATGAATATATGAGATAAGTCATTGAGCTATTTCAAAACTCATCCAAAACAATTAATAGATGTTTTTCAACTGGGTTGATTGTTTTGGTCAGCTTATATCAAAAATTATCAAACATGAGGACCTAACATTCTAAAGGACCCTCAATGAGATTTCATAGGACCAATGATATATGTTATATTTTAAGGTAATTCAATTCGTTCATATTTTCCTAATTTCAAATGAACATAGTAATTCAAATTCCCTTGTTAAATGTTTTATGATTGTATTGGATCGATCGATGAAACACACGTACATGCACGTGTGTCGAATAATGAGAAAGTTGCATTCATCAGACGATGCAGATAACCAACATGAAATGTCACGGATGTCTGTTACTTTAACATGTGCTTTAATTTTGTTATGACCAGTTGTGAAGGTAGTGCACACGACAGTCGCATATTCAAATTATCACAAGAACTCAGAAATACAACTTTCCTCAACCACCCTTAGGTTTGTTTAAGTTTGAACAAATGAGAACATATTTTCACTACAATACTAATTATTATATTTATGTCAGATAAATAGTATTTGGTTGATATTGAATACCCCTTACAAAGAGGATTTCTCAAATCATTTTCTGAAACTAAATAACACATTCATGATTTTGAAAGAGCTAGCAATTTTACTTGGGGTGGGAAAGAAATCTTTAACAAGAGGCACTCATCATTGAGTGGTGTCATTGAAAGAATATTTGAAGTTTGGAAGAAAAAATGGGTCATTCTGCGATATATGTCGACTTATATGTTTCGCAAACATTGTGGTCGTCACAAAGCTCTCCACAACTACATTTGGCGGCATCCTTCACACAGTGATATTGACTTCAATATGACCGATGAATACCATTCACAACTCATTTCTAAAGCATATGAATATCTCATAAGATAAACTTTATCACAGGCTAAAAGTTATTTTCCTTAAACTTGCAGTCATGATGAGGAAGGTGCAGGGGAGACAATAGAGTTGAGAGCTCGAATTATGGATGTAATCGTTATCGGTTGAATGGAGTGAATTATGGATGCTATCGTTTTTGGTTGAATGGAGTGAATTATGGATACCATCTTTGATACTTTATTTGCAATGTGTTATAAAAACGTTCGTTATTTATTGTATTGATGGCTTATGCAACGATGTTAAATTTGAATCACAATATATGGTACCTTCTATTTACCGTTCTTTTAGATGTATTTTTTCCTTGTTGGATGGCCTGTGAGGCAAGCTTGAGCATAATATGTAACATAAGTTTTTATTGCATGTTTTTTTTTTTAGGTTTATGATGAAATATTCAAGAGTATGAGTTTTTCTGAAAGGCTTATAAGTTGCAATTGGTTCTTGACACGTTTGCAATTGCTGTGAAGGCAACCAAGCACCTCTTTTTTCAGTCGTATGACTGTTGAGATTCTTCTGGATGACCTTTGAGGTGATATGCATATGTGACACATACGAGCTCGGAATTACATGGTTTAAAGACAACCAAGAACCCTTTTTTTAAGTTCTGCTATCGTCTTTTGGTGACAAATTCATTAGTTTATACTCTGTTTTCTGAGACCTCGTGGTTTCATAAAACTTGTATTGAGTATTTGTATTATTATTTCACTAATGTTGTATCTAAGAGTTTGTGCTTTGTTATTTTAAACCTTCAAAAAAGATGAGCTCGAGGACTTCTTGTACGTCTAGAGTATTATACTGCTACTGTGGGTTACAATGTTTCATGTTATTTCGCGACAGCCACATAGCTACACAAGACAATTTTACAGGCTCCTAAGAAAAGAACAAAAAGCTATGATTTCTTCACGTGAGCAGATGGATTCGAGGATTCCACGGTCGAAAGTGATTAGGCGTGGAGAGTTCCGTCGGGGAACGAATTATCTCGTGATATTAAGTAGGTGCATTTTAAAAATAATACTATCATATTATTAATTGTTATTTTAATAATCATTTTTTAAATTTTGATTATGGCGTTACTCACTAGTGAGGTGTTTGTCTTTATTTGATATCGTTCAAACTAAATATTTGCTTTCAAGTATGAAATATGCTAGCAAGATTTGTTCTGTTATAAACAATACTACAAAAGCGGAAATGTCATTTGTTCAGAAACAACTGCAATATAGAAATTACAAAACAGCAAAAGACAAACGGACACCTTAGCTTGTGCATAGCAGCTTCCTGGCCAGCTTTTGCGCATCAATTTTATTAAGCTGCAGCTGCCCCAAAGAGACACTAAGAGGACCAAAATAATCCAACCAATACAGACATTGCAAATATTTTGATGAAGAACAATAGTGATAAAAGTTTAAAAAAAATGAATAAAATACAAATCTAAAACAATCTCAAGATTGCGTTGTAACCAGCCTTCTAACAAAACTCAATCAAAACAAAGCAGCAACAGACATCAAAAGGCATAAAAATTCATCTCAAAATCATTTCCACTCAAAAAGATAAAAACAGATCTGAAAACAATTAACAATAAAACGATCACCTTTTGATCATTACAATGGATATAAGGGTGGAGCTACATTGGGTGCTCCATGGGGTCCTGCCTCCAGTGGCTCAGTCCACTTAAATTATCTTAATTTTCATATTGTTACAGTCGCATCTCTCCTCATTCGCCAATCCCACACTGCAAAGGAAGTCACAGCAGGCTTCAACGCACACCTACCTCTCGTCGAAGGCTTCGCCCTGCACGACTGCGATGCTTCTCTTCCCTCGATACAAACAATGCTCATGACAACGTCATCCACCAGGCTGTCAAAAATGTTCTTCATTTGGAAGCGTGCGGTCACCTCCCTCTCGTCGAAGGCTTCGCCCTGCACTTCTGCGATGCTTCTCTTCCCTCCATACAAACCATGCTCATGACAACGTCATCCACCGGGCTGTCAAAAATGTTCTTCATTTGGAAGCGTGCGGTGTCCGATCCGGACCGTAAATCACCTGATCTACGGTCCCGATGTATTTCGATGGCCCCACCTAAATTTTTTTTTTATATAAAAAAATGGAAATAATCCTGATCGTAGATCACCGTGATCTACGGACAGGATCGGACACCGCATGCATCATGCGGTGTCCGCACGCAATAATTCCTCCTTCATTTGAGAACATTTAGCAAATAAGTTGAATATAAATATTTTTTTTTTAATTTGATTTATAAATGAATCAAACACGAATAGATTTGTGTTCGATCGTGTATGAATCAGTATTATTCGATTTAGAAAATAATTTAAAAAATTATTTATAAAAATTATAACCATAGAATAAAAGAAAATTTTAATTTATTAATTTAGGAAAAATAAAACTATATTTAAAATTTTCTATATCCTGCATTAATATAAATAATTATATATAAGAAATTTTAATACAATATAAGTAGTAACTAATATATTTATAATTTTAAATATTAATGTAGATTATATAAGTATACTTTACAAAACCCAAAACCCTAAAGCCCTATTCTCTTCGCATTCACTCATATCGGTTGTGCCTCCTGGGAGAAACTTCGAGCGAAAGCTCTCGACCTTTAGTTACCACTTTCCTTCGTTGATGATGGCGTCGATTTCTTTCGTTTTTTTCGCTCCCTCGTCTGTAAAAAAATAATCATCTCTCAATCACTTGCTTATTGCTTCTGAGTTATGAGTCGTGACTCACCTTTTTTTAAATCTGAATTTATTTATTTATTTTTCTGAGGTTTTTTGAGGTAACCCCTCTCTTGTCTCTCGATTTTATTATTTGAGAAGATTACTTTGTGATCAATTTTGTTTGGTTCATCGAGGGATTACAAACACTCGATTCTTATTTCTTCGATTCGTTACTTGATTTCTACTGATATTCTTTTCTAATTCGAGTTTGCTAGTTTCAATTTGTGCTTCAATGTCGTTGTCTACCTAATTCATCTTGTTTTCAATAATTGTTTGTTGGACGTGCTCTTCTTTTTTTAAAAAATAAACCCTAGCTTGGTATTGTTCTTATTGAGCTCTTCTATGAAGGTAATTTTAGAAAAAATATCTAACATCTTAGCTATGATTCTTTGTCGCTTTGGAATCACTTTTCAGCCTTTATATTATTCTTATTAATTAGCTATAATGCAGTGGCAAGCTAGCATGTTAAGAAGTTTGTAAGAATAGCATAGAAGAAATAAATTTATTATCATTTTTTTTTTCAACTCAATTCAAATCAAACACGAACTAAACTCGAATATTTGAATAATTCAAACATTCAAATTAATTTCAAACAAATCAAACCGAACACGAACAGCTATTTTACGAATAATTTCAAACAAGAGCCTATTTCAAACAAATATAATTTCAAACGAACCAAACACGAACATGAACTCAGTTCGTTCGTGTTCGGCTCGTTTACAGTCCTAGCCCTTGCCCCCTCAGCTCTCGGTGCCAACCCTCGAATTTAACTTGGTTTCACTTCCCTCTCATTGATATCTTAGGCCGAGTTTTAAAGCCTTTAGTTTTAATTTGGCATGAGTAGCATTAAAGCAAATTTACCTTTTACAATTTCATTTTTGCAAGCACTAAAAGAATTTCCTGGTTCCGCCACTGTTCACATATCTACTACCTCAAAACTACTCTGATCACATTGTCAAAGCTAATGCTATTTTATTTCCTCAAGTAGCCTTTCAAAGCTCCATCTGCTGCCAACCCCCCATATTTCTTCGGCTCCACGGCAGTTTACATATTATAAATAAATAATAATTGTAAGGACTTAAATGACACTGTCAGAAAGCAACCTTCTTTAAGTGGTTGAAAGTGAAAATTTTACAATATTAAAATGTCATTTTGGAAAGTAGATTCCATACTTGCATTTTAGATAAGGAGGAACATTGTCAAAATTGATCCATTCAATAATTGGTGGTGAATTTTGACTGCCAACAGTTTAGATTATGAGTTGGAAAGTAGCTTCCATACTTGCATTTTAGATAAGGAGGAGCATTCTCAAAATTGATCCATTCAATAATTAGTGGTGAATTTTGACTGCCAACAGTTTAGATTATGATTTCTTTAGTTAGTTGAGGAACACATGACTTGGTGTGTGTCGTCGCGAATTCCTCCAGCAATGGTGCCACTTCATCTAACACCATCACCTTCATGTCGAGCCTCGACTTGATCAAGATAGCAAGATACTTTTCCTCTCTATACTTTAGTCCTCTCTTTATGACAACTGAAAGGGCCATTTCTAGCTACTTCCATCCCCGCAAATGATGGGCCAAGTATCCATTGAAGTGGGGGCATCATCAAAGCTTTGGCCATTTTGATCTCAAAGAAATTGTTGCATAGGATGACATCCAAGTCATCTACAGGCACCACCATAAGTTATTTAGACATCATATCACATCCCAATATGGATTGCACCTTCGAATTTACAGACTTCACTCAGCTAGGAGTCTTGTTAATCTCAAGCTCACCTAACACACCAAAAAAACATGAATGGTATCAGTATCTAGCATCGTAGCAACGGTAACATTATTGATTCCAACATCAACATACAACACTCATGGAACATCATTTGCTAGCTCCAACAATCAACACACATAGAGCTTGAAAAGGATTTAGAGTTGTTGTCGCCTCTTTATCGTTCACTTAATAATTTGCTTTATGTGCCGAAAAAGCCACTCAACTTCTTTTCGTTTACGATTTATTGAAATTTTCCTTAGCCAACTAAGTGGCTCACAGATCTGCCAAAAGCTTTTGCTGTAGTGCATGCAGCAGGCAATGTTTGCACATTCTACATCAATAATTCCGCTTGTGTCTAGATCTACAATAAAGACATAAATTCATAAATATTATCTCCAACTGTCATATTATGAAATTTCAACTTAGAAACTAAATTCCTTGACATAGTTTTACACGGGTCTCGTGGCTTTAACTAAAAGAGTGCATCACGCCGCTCAAGCTTGACTGCCAGGTAGAAAATACTTTCACATTTTTTTTCCCTTCAAAACCATGTCAAAACAAAATGTGCTCCCTAGAAAGATCATTTGATACTCTCGTCAGCCAGCAGAAGTTGGCATCTCCAACCAGATAAATATTAGACATTATAACCCTTGCTATTTCAACCAAAGATACCATAAAAAGTCCTCGAGCTCTCGAGCTTTTCTTTCATCATGATAAAACTTTGAGGGCTCTCCAGCTAGTTGGTGTTTCGTTAAAGCTCATCACAACACCATCTCGATGGATAAATCATCATATCTTAGAGCCAATGCCACTACCTCTACTTCAACAACACATTATTGCTACATTTCCAACATTCTTTCTACGTACTTTCATTCCCAATTCGAGTGAAGTATCAAAATAGTCCCGATTATTTACATGGAGCTACATGAGTCCTACGGGTCTATATTAGTGTCATAATTAATCCCCACACTTTAAATTGGGGTTGAAATAGTCCTCCATAAAATTATTTCAACCCATATTAAAGTCCGGGACTAATTAGCACTTTATAGACTCTAGGACTAAAATAATCCAAGCAAGAAACTCTATCAAAATTACAAGTCCCCATCAACATAGTTTCAACAAACTGAGATTTTGATACCAACTAAATTTTGTCGTGTGAGAAATACACTTTTACTTTTCTCCCAACTTTATTTTGTAGGTTCTTATAAAACTTTCAAATTTAAAGATCACATGGCAACTTTTAATCTACAACATAAGAATTGTGTATTGAGTTGCATCAATTTCAATGATATTTTAACCATTGATCATAAAAAAAGTAAAATGATAATTGAATGACATAAAAGCCATTTTTAAATTTTGGTTCATGCATCTTTTGCAAGTCAAAATTTAACAAGCAAAACAACATTAATAACAAATACTTCTGATTCCAAAACATTAGAAAATCACTACCCTTTGAAATCAAAATTATACTATGAAATAGGAACTAGCCATCGCGAATTTTTTTATTCATCCAATTGATGAAAAAGGGTTCTTTAAAATTCTTGAAATTGAACATGTCATTATCTTCAAAAATGTTACAAGAAAATGGAAGGTTTCAAACTTGCATGTAAAAATATATTATCAAAATCTATTTAAAGAAGAAATGCTTATACACGTTCAATTTCAAAGATCCTTGTTGAACATGTCATTATATTCAATAATGTTATATATATATATATATAACACTTGAATAATTCATATGCAACCAGTACACACACAAAAGAATTTATGAAAACTGAATTTATTTGAATTCCAAATGTTCAACGAAGTTAACATATTTCAAGTTTCATATTTGTAATCAAAACTATTACTATGGTTGTTAATTTCATGAAATCTATCCAAAAAATAAAAATAGCAAATTTCTTTCCTAAAGGTAGGTTCATCTTCTACTACAGGGCAAAATCAGGGATGGAAGGAAAATCAAGGCATGTAATCATCATCTATAGCATAAATACGGAGGAGCTAATAATGGAAATAGAAAACATCGCAAATGGAAAGCAGTACATTAGCGCTACAATCCAAGAAAAGGTTATTGACGGCTACTGTCCCGCAAATTGATATTTGTTACAGTCTCACAAGCCTCTGATTGCTACTATTGTAGGACCCAAGGTTCCGTAAAAGCCAGAGTTGGCAACACCAGCCTCTGATTGCTACTATTGCAGGATCCAAGATCTAAGCCATTAAGACAGCCTCTTTCATATAGTTATGTCTGGATATATATCACCAACCTTTTATATAGATAATCTAACATATTAAAACTTAATACATAAAATTAATATCATCTTCAAACAATAGTAATCATAATTATCAATTTCACATTAACTAATATTACACACACACACACACACACACACACACACATTATTAGCTCATAATACATAACCAAAAATAGGAGATCTTTATATATATTAATCTAATGATCTTCCCATCCCTACCTACCCTCTAAAAGTATCACCTATACTTTCTTTCTCTCATCCTCACCAATCCCTCCCAAGCAGTCCACCGACATCCATCACCCTTTTTGATGCAGCAGAATCTCACTTCAATTTTAAGACACAATTCCTTGCCATGTGTACATGTTCATATAGATTAGCATCTTTCTTCCTCAGCTATGCCATTAGAGCACCCACCCACCAACATCGCTCTTTTCAAAATAATATTTTTTTTTTCAAACTCAAGCAGCCAAATGGGCCTCTAGGTTGCATAAGATTTTCAAGGGTTTATGAGTGTTGGCATATGTTTGTTTTATAATTTTCTTATAAATATGGCATATTTGCGCTCTTCTAGTGGGTTCAAATTTGTTACTTTTTCAAGTAAATGTTCAGCTGCGAAAATTTTTGTTTAGAATATATAAGCATTAGTTATAATTGTGGTTTGTTGAGAAATCTAGGACGAAGAAAAACAAGAATCGTCACAAATCCAGAAGAAAACACAGAGATTTAATAAGGTTCAGCAAAGATACCTATGTCCTCGGGAGCAGAACGACTTTCTTTCAATTCAGAAAAAGAGTACAAGATACATAATTAAGACCTAGAGTTACAAACAGACATATATATAACCCTGGAGTACAATATGTAATTACAGAATTACATTTGTACCGTACCGCGGGGGCAACTGCAAGCATTCAACAAGTTCAAACAATACAAAAAATTATTGATAGTAACTGACTTAGTCAACATATCAGCTGCATTTTCATTAGTATGAATCTTCTACAACAATATCTACAACAATACTACAACAATATCTCACCAGAAGCAATCAATTCTCTGACCTTGTGATACATGACATCAATATGCTTGGTTCTCGTGTGGTA
Organism: Phalaenopsis equestris; assembly: GCF_001263595.1. NCBI lineage: Eukaryota > Viridiplantae > Streptophyta > Magnoliopsida > Asparagales > Orchidaceae > Phalaenopsis > Phalaenopsis equestris. The sequence continues at coordinate 794,088 of NW_018164496.1, forward strand.
CACCTGGTTCTTAGCCAGATAAGTAGCACTTTGACTATCACAATGCAACTGGACTCCACCTTGCTCAACACCTAGTTCCTTTACTAGCCCAGTAAGTCATAAAGCTTCTTTAGCGGCTTCAGCTACTGTTATGTACTCAGCTTCAGCTGAAGATAATGTCACAATAGAACGAATTGTTGATTTCTAACATATAAACCCTCCACCAAGAGTAAACGCAAACCCAATTTTAGATCTTCCATCCAAATCATCTGCATAGTTTGAATCAACGTACACCATAACTGAAGAATTATTTTGCTGACTGTCAAAATAATTCAATGTCCTACAATACTCCTCGGATATCTGAAAATCTACTTGACTGCTTCCCAATGTCATCTTCCTGATTTAGACATGTATTTGCAGACTAGACCAACAACATGAGCCAAATTAGAGCAAGTACATATCATTGCATATATCAAGCAGTCAACTGCACTGACATATGGAACATTTGTCGTATCTTCAATCCACGTCTGTTTTCGGACATTATTCTGAAGAAAACTTAAAATGATTTGTCAATGGAGTGCCCACAGTCTTTGCTTTGCTCATCTCAAACCTGTTCAACACTCTCAACGTAGCCTCGTTGAGATAAACACAGTCTTTTTGAGTCTCTATCTCGATGAATCTTCATTCCGATAATCTTCTTTGTAGAACTCAAGTTTTTTATATCAAATTTCTGGCTCAAAAAAGCTTTTAAACTACAGATGTCATGCATATTCTTTGCAACAATCAGTATATCGTCAAAATACAGTAATAGAAAAATAATATAACGATCATCAAGGCTCTTGACAGAGACAACAATCATACTCACATCTCATGTAGCCAATATGAATCATGTAGGGGTCGAACCTTTTGTATCATTATATTGGAGACTGTTTCAACTCATACAACGATATCTTCAATCTGCAAATTAAATGCTCCTGTCCAGGTTAAGTGAACCAATCCGGTTGCTCTATGTAAATCTGCTCCTCCAAATCATCATGCAAGAAAGCAGTTTTAACATTCATCTGCTCCATCTGCTCCTTCATCTGCTCCAAATGCAAATCTCAAATGACTACTAATGCAAGCACTGCCCTGATTGAAGTATGTCTGACTACAAAAGAAAATTTCATCATAATCTATCCTTTTATGCTGTAAAAATCTCTTTTGTACACCCACTTGCACCAAATAGTCTTATTTTCCTCAGGAAACTGAACTAGCTCCCATGTGCGATTTTTTCTGTAAAGACTTCATCTCCTCAACCATTACACTCATTCATTTCTCTTTATCCTGACTGATGATAGCTCCTTGAAAAGTGGTTGGATCATCGCTGCTGATGAGAAGTGCACAAGAGACCAAATTTTCATAATTCAATCTGCTAGGAGGTCTTATATTCGTGTGTCTTTGTTTGTCTCTAGCTATATTGTAATTCTACAAATCACTTGTATTGGAATCACCAGGCGTTGGTTCTGAACTTTCAACCGTTTCGGTTGTTTCTTGATGTTGTTTTAAATCCATATGCACTGTATCTGAGCTGAAATTGTTCTCTTGCAACTTGTCTTGAATCTGTTATAATATGGATTGTTCATCAAAAACTACATCTCTATTGATCGCCATCTTCTTTACAATAGGATCTCAAAACTTATATCCTTGCAATTTGATATGTGACAAGATATATCCTCGAAGAAGACCTCTTATTAATTCATTTAAAAAAGGAGTGAAGAGAGCTCGCTAGGGTAAGCACCAACAAGATCGATGATGCGTGATTAAGAAGAGATCATAATGAGAGCTCATTGGGATATGAGTCGATGTAATAATGGCATGTAAAGAAGAAATCACAACAAGAATTTGGTTGGGCAGGCATCAATGTGAAAGACAACATGTAACAGAGAAAAGATGGTGACGAGCTCAATCAAATAGGCGACATTGGGATCGATGGTGTGAAAAAGAAGAGAGATCTAGATGTGTGTTGTTGGGTCAGGTGTTAGTGGGTTCAACCGACGGCGAAGATCAGATCAATCCATGGAGCTCACCATAGTGGCATGTGAAGGAGAAGACCAAAAAGAGTGCAATGTACTTCAAAATTATCTAAAACAAGCATTTTTGTAAACTCGTTAAATTTGAACAAAGTGGTGAGTTTCAATTTCTCCTAAAAATACTTTTGATTTACCATTAGGTAAATCAAACAATTTTAATCTTTAGAATCCCTACATTTGAAATACAGCACATTAAAAAACCCTTCAACTAAATAACCTATAAGATTCACGTTTGATGACACAGATAACTCATAAAATAACTACGAGATTCAATAGAGATTTAGAGATTCAAATAATTATTAACAAATAAAAGAAAAATTATGTTAAAATTATGGTCCTGCAGTTGTTCTATCCTAGATAGATATCATGGCATGAAAATGAAGTGAAGATGCACCTTCCAAGTGTTGTGTAATTTAAGGCGAAGAAAAAACAGGAATCAATACAAAATCAGAAGGACGAACACAAAAATTTAACGAGGTTCGACAAATATGCATACATCCTCGAGAGCAGGGCAATGAATTCACTATTTCAGGAGTTACATATTCATAGAGTTACACATCTATTTATAGATAAAATCCATAGATAATTACAAATACGCCCTCACTCCCCCAAACCCACTAATCCAAGAGACACACTTCTTCACACCAAGAGACACTTCTTCATTCCAGAAGACACATCTCCCCAAATCCAAGAGACTCCAAATTCTTGGTATACGAGTCGTACCTAACAATTCTCCACCTTGGCGAATATCCAGCCCCTTAGGAGAAAATCTCCACCTTGCGAATATCCAGCCCCTTAGGAGAAAAAATCATTGAGTTTTTACACCAAAATGGGTTGCGCAACTGTGTCAACTGGCAACTGCAAACATTCAACAAGTTCAAGTAACGCAAAAACTTGTTGAAAATACCTGACTTGATTCTCTTTCCTGCTGCATTTTCATTATATGATCCGACAAAGTGAACTTCACCTACAACTGTACTCCCCAATAGTTTATAGATAATACCATCAGATTTTATAGCTCGCAATGACTTCAAAATTTCTTATTGTGCCAACAAATATTTCACCCTTGTTTGCTACAATCTGAAGTTCCTGGTTCCATCAAACTTCTTTATCACGAATTTTGCACCAAACATTGTTATTTGAAATTAATCCTACAGTGAATTTTTCATGTCTTGTATTGAAACAAAACACACCACAAATAAATTCAAATAAACCTGAAATTTCTTTTGTCAATTGCAGCAATTTTCCCGCAGTTTCCTTGATACGTGAATTAAATTTTTCACACGAAACACTTTTCATGTCCGCACAAAAAATTTGGCTGAAATACTGCGGACACCAGCCAAACTCCACATGTCACAATTTCTCATGCGCAAACCTGCGAACAATCTACGAAATTCGTGAACTCCACCTGTCGCAACTTCTCCTACGACAAACTTGCGAACTGTGCTGGTTGAACACCACCTGTCGCAACTCCTGCGACAAACTTGCGAACTTCGTTGGTCAAGCACCACATGTCGCAACTTCTCGTACGACAAACTTACGAACTCCTCTGGCCGAGCACTACCTGTCGCAACTGCACCTGCAGCAACTCCTGTGACCAACTAAACACTGTTGGTCGAGCACTACCTGCCGCAATTCTACCTGCGACAAACTTGCAAACTCTGCTGGCCGAGCACCACCTGTCGCAACTCCTGCGACCAATTTGCGAACTTCTCTGTTCACAAACACTCCTGTTCGCGATAACTGTACGCGAACTTTTATTCACAAACCCCACCTCGCCAAACTCGTCGTCACTACACCAGAGGAATATTCAAGAAAGAAAATCTTCCTATCTCCAGCCTCAACCAAAGGAAATCAGAGGGACTTCAAAGGAAAAAAAAACTTTCATTTCCTTAATTATCTTCCCTCCAGCGCCAAGGGAATATTCCTCTAGCAGGAATCAAAGATTCTTATATTCCTTCCCTTCCTCCCGGCAGGAATTTCGAGGGAAAATCCAAAAGAATATTCCTCGGGTGGAAATCAAAGATTTCTTGGTCCCTTATTCGGTCATGTATTCTTCCCGCCTGCGAACGATCCTCCTACCAGAAATTTCCTAGCCGAACGCGATTCGCGAATCCCGCTGGTGCCGCTAACCAGTGAGCAAAATACCGAAGAAGCGTGAACTGCTCATTTGCGAACTCCTCTGTGCTTGCTCTGTCGCTGAAAAATGACAAACTGCTTCTCACCGAAGCCTCTTCTTCCGCAGTAACTCCTTCCTGCGCTAAACCACCCGAAAATTCTTCCTTCCTCCTGTGTTGATCTCCTCCGTCATAGAACCTGACGCTCTGATACCAATTGTTGTGTAATTTAAGGCGAAGAAAAAACATGAATCGACACAAAACCAGAAAAAACGAACACAGAGATTTAACGAGGTTCAGCAAATATGTCTATATCCTTGGGAGAAGAGCGACGAATTTACTATTTCAGAGGAGTTGCATACCCATAGGGTTACACATCTATTTATAGATAAAATCCACAGATAATTACAAACACGCCCTCACTCCCCCTAACTCACTAATCCAAGAGACACATCTTCACACCAAGAGACACATCTCTTCATTCCAAAAGACACATCTCTCCAAATCCAAGAGACTCCAAATTCCTGGTATATGAATCATACCTAACACGAAGTTCTGTAGAAAATAATCAAATAAGATTCTTAGCATATTTTCTTCTCATACCTGTGAGTTTTAGCAAATATCCAGCACTTTTCTCACAAAACTGCCATCATGTAGCTCTTCCACTCAATCATTTGACAATCCCACTCTCTTCACAACATCATTGGCTCCCTCCATTACCTCACCATTACAAGACGAGATATTGCTTTTATCGTTAATCACCTCAGCAACATATGCAACAACCCCTTCTCACAAACTTTCAACTACTAAAATGTCTTTTACGATATATCAAAGGCACTCTCCATCTTGGTCTCTCAATTCAGTGAAATGTCTTTTACGATATATCAAAGGCACTCTACTAGACACTCCGCACATACTCCAATTCAGATAGGGCAAGAAACACTACTAACCAGCGCTCCATCGCCGGCTACTATTCCTACCATTGTAGTACTTTAGATTCATGGCAGGTCAAAAAATAACCAACGGTAGCCCATTCTTCCACTGAAGCTGAATACCGTGCTCTTGCTTCAGCAACTACCGACATCATATGGCTCTTCCGTCTCATTCACTACTTTCAAATCAACACCTCCCAACCTACAAAAATATATTGCGATAATATTTCTACAACGGCCATCGTAAACAATCCTATTTTTCAAGCTTGCGCGAAGCACATTGAGATCGATTATCATTTTATTTGAGAACATATCCATTCACAAGATATAAAAGTTTTGTGCATCCACTCCCAAGATTTGGCAGCTGACATTTTTACAAAAGTTCTTTCTCAATCTCGATTCCTTCACCTACGAGACAAGCTGCGCTTCAAGATCAAGCTTGAGGGGCAGTAAAAACTACCACCAGCCACTTCAGCATAGTAGTGGAGAGCCATCCACTGGCTCCCGGATGGCTCCTCGATCAAAGCCACATGATGATAACATCAGAAAGAATCAGCACCATACAAGAAAAATATTATGATTATCTGTAACAACCTCTGCAATGATTACATGAGAAACTCAAACTTCCATATATGCTCAATTAGTACAGAAGGGAGATAGCGTAATATATTCTCTGCTTTAGCATTAGCTTTAGCAGAAATGTCCAATTTTAGTTTTTCTCTTAGCCATTTTTTCTGCTCTATGGTTTTACTGAGGCTAGAAATTAGTTTGTATTCAGGACTTAACATGTATTAGTTTAATCATTATAATCATCTATGAGTAAATATTTTAATAAATGTCTTTTGTAAACTCCCAAACTAACCAGTGTATTTGACATAGAGTAAAGAAACGATAAGGGTAAAAGAGGAACAAAGACCTCAAGAGAAACTGTAAAAAACCGAACTTGCAATGGACTTCAACAGATAAGATAAGTGGAGTGAAATGGATTTTTTCATATGCCCAAACTTGAGCGCCAGAGGATGAATAGATTCCTAAGCCACTAAGGTCACTCGAAGACTACACCACATGCATAAAAGGCGTAATGAATGCTATCATGAGAATGAAAGTCCATGGAATGCTGATAGTGCGATTAATAAAGGAAAATAAGTTTCTATCCCTCGTAAGATACTCAATAAGGGCCAACGGTACGTATCGAAAGATCCAATTCTGGAGCCTACTCTATCTTCATCTCGAAATTCTCGACGAGTTACTGAATTAGCAAGGAGCTTCTTTTCATTCCCTCATCCTTTTTGCTGAGCAATGCAAGCGTCCAATCGAAGGGCTTAGAGAATTAGGAGACTAAATGTATATCCAAATATCGAGTCACGGACCAGACCTTCTTACCTAAAGAACTGGATTGCCGATCACCCGAACAGATCAAACTGAACCCTCCTCCGTTTCATTATTTCTGAAGAGATCAACTCATCAAAAAGACTAATTTGACTTCGGTTGTCCCAAGTGCATATATCCAACTGAAAGTAGCCTGATCAATAATAAATACATTGAAATTTTTTAGGAAAAACGTGCTAATTGAGACACAAGACACCCATAACATCACCAGGATCAAGATGCCCCCAGAAGCCTGATCTCAATATACACCAATATGGGCAATCAAACTTGATTAAAAGTAAGAACACCGCCATTTTAGGAGTTAATAAGCTCAGGCAGCACCCTAGAAAACTCGGTTTTGATACACTACAAAAACAAAGCAATAAAAGGATGAAGTTTTTCCTTGACCAGAACAACAAAACTTGAAGGGAAACAGCAGATGGCATTAGCACTCGCCATCTCCCTTCAAAAATCAAAGAAAACCTCCATCAAAATGTCTATGTTTATTCATTCCACAGTAGTTCCGCCAATTTCTCGTACCTCATATCGCCTTGATCACATGATCAAACCCAACGCCATTCTTTTCTCTGAAAAAAGCCTTCACAATTCCATCATCAGCTACCACGCAGTAGGTCTCTGACCGCAAGCCAAAACCCTCAACTCCACCAGTAAAATCTGCCGCTAATCCCATCGCCCGAGCCATCCCAGCTTCAGGATCAGACAACATCATCACGCCAGCGCTCCCATTCCAGGCAGTAAATGCGCCGATTCTCTCCCCCCAAGCCCTCATCACGAACACGTCATTAACGGAAACACAGGCTACCACCGATGCACCTCGCCTCTTCATCTCGCCAGCTCTCTTGACCAATTCTTCTGCACTCAACTTACCCGGAAACCATCGGTGGGGAGCGAAGGCCGCAGGGACGCCAAGGATGACGATCTTTCTCCCTCGGGAGAGCTCTGCGGAGGATGTAGTACGTACAGTATCGTCTTCGAGGTACGAGAGGGTCGAACAGGGGAGGCCTTCACCGATGGCGATGACGCCACGGCGGCGCTGCAACGGTGCCGGGGCGCGGAGGAGGGAAGACGTAGGGCGTGGGCCGGGCGGTCCGTAGACAGATAGGAGTGAGGAGCGGCGGGAGCGAGGGAGGGAAGAGTGGGGATTCCAGGAGACGGAGATGGTGAGGCCGCCGGAGCTGGCGGCCGTGGATGAGAATGCTGTCGTCGTCTGAGGGTAGGGCGAGGCTGTGATCGCCGGAGCGGGATGTACCGCGATGCGAAGAGTGGAGAATGCAGCGGCCATGTTGTTGACGGAGGCCGCCATTTTGCTCAGTGCCCGTTTTTCTCGGGGTGTTGGGTTTAAGAAGACGAAGAACGAATAGTTTAATGGGATCGGCTGCGAGCTTCATAATAGCACACCATTTTTCCGATCAATAGAAATCTCGCTAGAAGGGGGACCCACAAAGTTTTGGCTAATAGTCACATTTATACCTATGTTTTGTTTTCAGACGAGAAATTTGTTTTTAAATTAATATTAAAAATAAATATTTACATGTTTTCAAAATTTTAAATATAAAGATTTGATTATTCAATTTTAAAGTTTTACATTCCAACCCTTTAAAATTTTAAATATAATAAATTAACAATTAAAAAAAAGAATTATTAGAAAATAAATTTTAAATTTAGAAGATCAATTATAGTGCTAAAAAAATAATTAAATACAAATCATTAAAAAAATTAATATTTATAAAATAACTATTTATGTAATTTTTTTTTAAAATTTTTAAACTTTTGTATTTATATGTGTCACTATTAAACTATTGAGTATTTGATAAAAAATGAAAGATATGGATTATTTTTATAATGAATTTTGATATTGATTAAGAATTTGAAAAATGGATAAAAGGTGGTGGTTGATTTATAAATAATAAGTGTAGAGTGATTTATATGTAATTATCCCTTAAGAAATGCAATTTTTTCATTTAAATTTGAAGCTAATAGTTTAAGATTTTTTAATTTTATTATATAAATAATACATACAAACTAATTAAAAGTCATAAGAAAATATTATATATTTTTTCTATACTCTAATTTTTATATGTTAAAATTTATACAATAATTTTATAATAATTATTATTAAAAATATTGAGTATCATTATACAAATTAAATAATGATTATTAGCCAAGCCAAATTAATAACAAGTGTCTAGTTTTCAAAAATATGATGTTGAAATATCAATGTTTTAGCAAATATTCAAACAAGTTAAACCTTGAATTGAATTATTCGACAAACCAACAAAGCAATCTAAGTTAAAAAAATAGAAGTTTTATTATATTTTGATTAATTTTTAAATTTTATTTACCTGTATTTCTTGAATGTTCTTATAATGCTAATGATAAACCATCAACAATTTTTTATCATTCGTCGTGAAACTTGATATATGACATGAATCTCTAAGTAACTTTTTGGGCAAAAAATGTTCAATTTGCGATTAAAAATCATTTAGAACATTTGTTTAAGCAAATTTACTGTCAAACTAGCCACCTAAATGTATTGTACCCAATGATACCAAAATTATTCAACTCCGAGTCGAATCATGTATAGATCAAGTCATTAAATCACTTTTGAAAGCTTTCAGTGCATGATTACAAGACCAAACAGATTTCAAATTTAACAATGTTATTTTTGAATTGAACGTCTCGGTGAAAAGAATCCAATGAATCCAAAGTCATTTGATTTTGATATCATTAAGGCACTCAAATATTCACATAATGTTGTTTAAGCAAGTAAATCTCTCTGGGGAGCCTGTTTGAGTTGTTTGAATTTCTTACTTACTAGCATAGGGTCTCTCTCAGACTCAATAAATAAAGTCCTATCATGTTCTTGAGAGGAGTCATATACCCTGCGCCAGAAGAAGACTAGTACTTAGAGAATGAGCTGAAGTCTAGCATCACATCTGCATCGAAGACTTGACAAATACCTCTTGTTTCTGCAATCGCCAGCCATTATCAACCACCAACTTGCTGCCCCTATCGACCGCTCTCTACTTGTTGTAGTGAAGCTTCATACATATTCAGTACTTGTATTCCGAATTGAGAAGTAACAACCAACTTCACAGAGTCACAAAGAATCATCATGAATATCATGTCAACCTCAAAGACAGTTTACCAAAGCTCCAACAACTACTCTCCGTAGTGATTGATTCTTACCACAAGGCAACGAGCTCTTTTGTGTATGATCATTGTAACTCAACAAACAGTGTAACTATTCCCGCTTGTGGAACTAGGGTTTGTACATGTAATCGCTAAACTCACAGCAAATCATTTCGATTGCGCTAGACCCAATAGTTTTTCTTTTTTCGAGTTTTCCATATAAAAACTTATGATGTTTTTGCCTGTCACTTTTTGTTAGAGTTTGTATTAGATTCTCACTTCATCAAATTTGTAATATGTTTGGGTTTTTATTAAAATTCCTACCCTGTGATATATTGCATTTATTATTAACCATATTAAAATTAAAGCTACTGATTTTCCTAAAATTATTGATACAATGCTACATTGATTGAGTGGTGGGAAGCAATGCTCTCTCACTTTTTTGTTGGGAGATTCTAATCCATCAAAATAACTATTTGAGGTTATATTTATTATTGTTTTTTATCTTTCATTATTCTGAAAGGCTTGAGAAAGTAACTTAAAAATAAGAATAAACTGTGGAATTTATTATTTATCAATCAAGACTGGCAAAAGAAGTCACTACAAAGATAGTTCAATTTTAGTGCCCGTAAACACCTAAAATCATGGTCTAGAGTTCGAAAATTAACAAAACATATATCTTGCTCCTAAAAAAAGTACATGGGCATGACATGTGTGTAAGAGCCTCTAGAAGGAAGAACTTTTTACATCCATAAAAACTTTGATAAAATAGCCAAATTTGAAAAACTATTTACTTCTTTTTTCGTTAAATGAAGTGAAACAACCCTTTTAAAAACAAAAAAAAGAAACATTTTGGTAAAATTAGTTTTCAACACAAAAAAACTTCAACAAGCCTGCCCTGTTCTGGAGTTTGTTACAGGTATCAAACCCTACTACACATATATATAGATCAGAATTTAGATCGTAAGATGCGATAATTTCCATCTTCAATACAAACTGGCAAACCTTACAAGAAGGAGGGGAAAAGGATCACACATCAGGTTGCAGATTCAACAAGAGAAATTTAGATCAAGCAATAGATCGACAACAGAGAAAAGGAGAAAACAAATGTTGAGGCCATCAATGAAGAGCGAGCCACTAGCAAAAATTCAGGATGACAACATGGGCATGGCGGCTATTTCCTTCGCCTAACTCGTAATTAGTTAAATCCACTAAATATGAGGCTATAGTAAATTCAGGATTTAACTTGAAAGTGAGAAAAATAAATTTATAGAATCCGCAGATTTATCATTCTATTTTTTCGTGTTTTGTTGTGCTTAGTCGAAATCCACTCGTAAATCCTAATAAAGGTGCTCTACCAAACACCCCCTAAATGTTATGAAATCTTGTGGCACAAAGTTAAACAAAATACTTCCACATTTTGGAGCGCATTGTTGCATCTAGCTACTATAATCAAGAATAATTCATTTTTTAAGGTTACTACCTTCAGCAAAATTATATTATTTTATGATCAATGGCTTAATGGAACATTTCTTTAGGAAAAAGGTGATAATCAATTCATTTTCTATTTTTATTGAGTCAGTTTTATGAAAGTTTTGGAGTTGATTGCAAATAATATGTAAGTTATGCCTACTATCAAAACTGTTATTGAATATTGCATTCATCTTAATCACAATATCCATATTTTGAATGCTTATAATATTTGATTTTTGAAGAGTAACAACTTATTATTTAACTCTCATGTTTTCTTCTACTCTTATGAGAATAATCCTAAAAATGATTCGTGAAACTTAATTTAGTTAAAAATCTATTCCTTTAAGTATGTTGTTAAAATTTAAAAAAAAATAATTAGAGAATTTAAAAGCAAAAAAAATGTTCTTTCTTTTAAAGGATTGCACTTTAATGTTGAACGTGTTATTCTCTGTACCGAACATAAAACTGTCATTCACCTATTTTTTGAATGTTCTCCATCAATCTCCCTTCTCAAGCAATGTATATCATTAGAAAACTTCTTTAATATTAGGTGAAATCTTGCTTAAATTCTAGTACATATTGATATGTTTTATTGCATGTTAACAAGAAATTTTGTATTATTTGTCGTTCATATTAAAGAACATTATCTCTGGTTGGAAATGAATGTTAGAGTCTTGAATAATGTTAGCTCACACATTAATAAACTTATCAATAAATTTTATTTGCTATTAGCCATAAAAGCAATAAGTGAAAAATTAAAGGTGAGTTTTCCCAACATTATTTGAAAGCTATATTTTAAATGAGCATTCCATTGTTAGTTTTTGAGATTGGTACTAAGGGAGCTAATTCTTTGATAAATTAATTATCTCTGATGTTGCATACTTCCTATTATTAGTTGATGGTTTAGATTTCATTGAAACAGTGTGTTTCTGCTAAAACATATAACTATGACATCATTGCCTTCTCTATTATGATGATATCGACAGCCATTATTCTCATTATTTTGCTATCCTTTCTTCTTCTTTCGAAGATTATTGATATGTCTGAATACTATGTTTGTCATGACTTATTCATCAACAGTCAACTTCTCTATTTTTTTTCTTTTTTGTTTGGATTCTCTCGAACAGATTCTACACATATTATATGGGCTCCATGAACATATTCTACACTCGATTTAGCTTTGAGCACTTCTTTGATGTTGTTTAAGCTACATTTCTGGAGTTATTGTTGGGTGTAGTTGGACTTCTCTCCATACAATTATACAATTCAATTTTTAAGAGCTATGATAATTCTAAATCAACTTATTTAATAGTCATATATCACCATTCATTAATTCTTGATATTTAAAGATTTTTTTATATTGCATCCACTTTTTTCTAATTTTGAATACACAAGAGTAGGATTAAAACATTTGTCATCAACAATTTTAATATATATATATATATGTGTGTGTGTGTGCTTAGGATTAAAACATTTGTCATCAACAGTTTTAATATATATATATATCTCTGTGTGTGTGTGTTTTATCCGGTCTAATTTTATTATAGTATACTTTGGTGTTTTATCCGGTCTAATTTTATTATAGTATACTTCAATCTATCTAACATACATAGCTAGTAAAAAAAGCACAGCTAAAAATTATTCAAATAATTTTTTGATATAGTTGAAAATTGTGTATGAGAATAGAGGCCATAGAAGAGGGTGGGCGGTCTGATCCTTTAATGGGGTGGGCCAGTGCTGTAATCGAGCCGAGTCCATCACAGTCCAGACTTGGCTTCGTATAATAATAAGTTGTTCATGTTTGGCTTGAGCTTGTGTCGAGTTTTCATATATTGTTGAAGATTGATTTATTTAAATTATTCAACGGTTGAACTTGATTTATTTATGAGAAGTGAACGTGTATTTAAACGAGCTAAAAAATTAAATAATTTTATAAATTTAATCACAACTATTAATTTATTGATTAAAAATTCTAATCCCTTCAGTATCTTAAATCTCATTTCTTCTTCATTTCACCATAAATCCCCTACTTATGAGTGATTTAGTAAAATAATTTGTATAGCATTTATACATGATTTAACTTAAATCCCACCAAACAACTAAAAATGACAACTTTAAAACCTACATAAATTTAATATCTACGTATTTATATATTATATATACAATATCATCAAGCTATCAATAAATCAGTTAATATATACGTATTTATATATAATATAAGCTATCATCGTGCTTTATATCGAGTACTTAACAATTTATTTGTTGAACTACAAATGAGTTTATTTGGGAACATAAATGAATAAGTTTAACTATATGCATGTGTAATTTTTTAAGCATCAAAACTTTAAAATTATTCAAATTGATTTACTTACTAATATGAAGGAACATGATCCAATATTATTTGAGTTAGAGTCCAGTAATTCATGAATTGCATTGATTCATTTACAGCACTCGGGTGGCCTGAAACATGGAAGACTGGTAAAGCTGTGTGGGGCCCATCAGCTTCAAACCCTAATCTCTCATGCTGGGGTTTACAGGATGGGGAGAGATGAAAAGAGCACATCAGAAGAGATGGCTGTCACTGCTCACAAAACCTTTATTACTGTGCAGCTGCAACACAAAATCACCTAAACACAATGAAAGCCACACTCTACAAGCACCAGATATCAAGCACCCGAAACCGCACTCGCAAGTGGCCAAGCAACGCAGAAAAGGGATGGCATGGGATACACAGCAGTGTAATAATTAGGCAGGGCCCGTTTGCAGGGCGTGTGAGAGGTGAAACATGAAGCTGTCGGTTGTTAAGGACTGAAACCCTTCTCTCTTCTTCCATCTCTCCTTCTCTTCCCCCCTCGCACTAATCCAAACCCATCTCCACATCTTAGTGAGGGTCTAATCCCAGCTTTTGCTTTATTTCCCCCTAACTTTAGATGGCTGGTAGGAAACCAAAACTTAATGCACTCACTCCGATATGCTTCCCTCAGTGCTGCGCTTCCATGTCAAGTCTCCTTCTTTCCGTCTTCTTTCTCTTCTTTTCACTCTCGCCATCATGTGGGTCTCTCTCTCAAGTCTAATCCATAGCAAGCTGAATCCGGAACATGGCTTTCTGAGCTGGGGGCCTGAGCAGCTGGAAACTACTATTGATAAATTTTAAAGAAAATTAGTCTTTTGCCTTTGCTTTTGCCTTTGCCTTGCCTTTGCCCCTTCGCTTCGATCTTCTCGGTTTGCATCGAATTGGCGGCCTCATCATGCAGATCAGAGATATTTGATGCGAAGGCCAGAAACCAACTCAAAAGTTCCCATCTTTATTTTCCGATGGAGGAGAAAAACAAAACTTTCATGTAATCAGCAGCTGGTTTGAGAAGGGGAATAGAGAGATCTCCATCTGAGAAAACATAAAAAAGATGGATTTTAGAAGACAAAACGACGACGACGATGACGATGAGACGGTGAGTTATAACCCTCCAACCATCCGGGATTCTGCTTTCCCCAAACCTATTCTGCCTTCTTCCTCTTCTCTCATCCCGGGGGGAACCGTCCCCACAATCGGAGTACGGAATGGCATGAGGTCTTCTTCTCCAGATCTTTCTCTCGCGGCTGAAAGCGGAAAAGGAGAGGGTTCAAACTTTCGAACGACGGGGATTGCAGGCGAGCCGTCTTCGTTGAAGTACCGCGAGTGTCTCCGCAACCATGCGGCGAGCCATGGCGGTCACGTGCTCGATGGATGTGGTGAGTTTATGCCTGGCTCAGCCGACACCATGAAATGCGCCGCTTGCGGATGCCATCGAAGTTTCCACCGCCGTGAGGGAGAAAGCGACCATCTTTTCTACCGCCACCACCAGCACAACGGCAGCAACCACTCCGGCGGAAACAGGGTAGCCGCAGGGGGAAGAATCCCTCTCCTTCTTCCAGCCCCTCAGTTGGCGCCCCATCAGAAGCACATCCATTGCTTCTCGCCGAGCCCTTCGGCGGGAATGGTGGCCTTCGGAAACACCAGCGGAGGGACGACCACCGAGTCGTCTAGCGAGGAGCTCGGACTCACGCCAGCGGGAGCCATGCCCGGAGGCTTCCATATGCCGCCATTTGTGACTCCATCCTCCAAGAAGAGGTTCAGAACGAAATTCACTTCGGAGCAGAAGGCGAGGATGATGGATTTTGCGGAGAGGATTGGGTGGAGAATTCAGCGGCAGGATGAGGTGGACCTGGATGCGTTCTGCGCTGAGGTTGGTGTTAGCCGCCAGGTTTTTAAGGTTTGGATGCATAATAACAAGCATTCTATTAGAAAGCAACAGGAGCAGCAAAACCGAGAGCTTCAGCAGCCGCTGCAGCAGCCTTAGAAGCTGTGAGGAAATGAGAGTTGTTTGCTTCTCTACGCAGAAGAAACAAAAACACTTCTTTGTGGCTTTCTAATCCCTAATTAAAGCTGTGTCATTTTTCATTTCTATGCTTGGTGTTGGGATGTGAGAACTTCTTCTTCTTCTTCTTCTTCTTCTCCTCTGGTTTTTTCCATCTCTTCTGGTTTCTTATGTCCGCATAAATTAATGTTCGGTTGCCAAGGAAAAGAAGTGCCAAACCTCTGAAACCTCTTATACCTGCAGGCTTTCTTCCTTCATGCTTCAGTTGCTGCTGTGCTCTTCATCATCTTTATGCCCTAATTAGAATTAGTTCCCAATCTTTATCTTCGGCATTTGCTCTCCACCTATATGTTTATTTAAGTAATGGCTTCATGTCTGGGTTCTCCTATTAGCTAGGGTTAGGATCCTAAAAACCTACTGCTTTTACTTTTTAATTTGCATTAAGATCCTAACAATATTACTATTATTATTATTCTGCTTGCTGTTTGTGATTGTTTTGAAGTATTTGATTTGGGTTGTAAAACTTTGTTTTTTACTGGTTTTGTCTTATATGGACTGTATCATATAACCTTCACAGCTGCTCCTCCTTATTAGGGTTAACATTATGGCTGTCATTTAAAATTTTAGCTCATTCATTTCAATTTGTTCTTGATTTGAACAACTTTGAACCAATTTTTGAGTGATTAATGATCTAAGAGCTAAACTCGTTACATTCACAGTCATATATGTTAATTAACGATCTGATTTCAAGTCGGGTTGGATTCGCTAAAAAAAAAAGAGATCCAAAATTTGTTCTCGCACCCCGAATCGTTTATTTTGAACAGATCTCATCCAAGCTAAAATTTGAATCAATGTTCGAGCGATCTATGATCTTCGCATTAAAATCACAGCCCTACTCCTAACACTATATCTAGGGCTCATACAGTACAATGCAGAAAGTAAAGCGCTGCGATCAACATGCAGTAGAATATCGTACTTAATATACTTGTCTTTATAATAATAATACTGGGAAGCTGTTACCGGGATTGAGCTTTCCATGTTCCAAGAAGTATTTATGGCCTCATATCAGCGTTATAATATGAAATATGTTGGTAGTTATTATTATATAACTCTATGATCCCCATTATTAGGGTTGCACGTCTTTTAAAGCGGATTTTATCTATGTATTTTAAAGTGATGATTTGGTGTGGGATCAGCACCAAAGCAACATCTTTCATGTCTATTAGTGCTTCACTAAGCTTTTACCTTTGCAGGCTCTCGGAATCACTGTGCTTGGTTGTGTTTAATATTCATTTTGCATGAGATAATAATGTCTTAGAAAATATTTTCGTCTAGCCGCAGTGCATTGTGCTGTTGAACACATGAAATGTTATATCGGTCCTCCATTTTGTCTCTGTGGATAGAGGAGAAAGAGGGAATAGGATTGTATCATGAGAGGAGCAAGGAGGTCAACTGTTTCAAATACACAACATGGATTGTGGCAATGCAATGAAGTTCCTCATTTTGGTCTGAATGAATTAGTCTTCCTAGAGGGGGGCCATCTTTGCTTGTCAGGCAAGAGAATAATAAGTTACAAATTCCGTCTCTGTCACGGTAGGACGTGTATTTATATTACTTATATTACTATTTAATTCATAAATTAAAATGAAATAATTAATGATAGACATTAATCTTTTTTATTGCATTTGTTCCTAAGAAAAGGGCGTTGAAACACGTGGAAACTCTGGAATGGAAATGGAAAAGAAAACTAATTCTAGTTCTTTCAGAAATGATACTAAGATTCTTGGGACAAAGTATAGTGAAGTTGAACTCTACAATTATATCTTATATGTTTGGAAAGTGTCTGAAATTCATATGCATCTTAATTTCATATATAATAATATTGTATATTATTATATATAAATGTAGTATATATAATATAAGAAGATTATTGTACGTAATGTGGCTAAATATTTGAGGGGCAAAAAGGAGAAAAAAAAAAAAAAAAAAGGCTATCTTAAAGATTATAAATGACTAGTATACTCCTTTCCAAAATTTCCGTTAATGTGGAAATATTACAATAGACTTTCTTATATATATTTTTGGGCATTTACATATATACCATAAAAATGTGATTTATTTGCATATCTAATGTCTAAACTTCTATAGTTATACTTATTAACATCATAGCATTGATATCACCATTATTAATTTCTTAAAAGCAAACATGTACAAATTTTTTACACCAAGATGTTATAAATATAAATACCAAAATTTAGGCGTTAGAAATGTAAATACATATAAATTGTGGGGTATATATGTAAATTCTAGCAAAAAATCATTTGATATATGGCAAAAAGAGTTTCATTTAGTAGCATTAAGAGCATATTTAATATTTTTTAGTCTTTTATAGAAAGCATAAAGGGGTTCACTGAAAATACTAAAAAGGTTGTGGTACATACAACAATAATTTTTAAATATGAAGTTACAATTAAATCTATTGATGCCTCCCATGATTATTTTACTTGGAGATTAATTTGATGAAAGGGAAAATAATACATAAAAGGAGTTTAAGGAAAAGTAATAAAAGCATGAGTTATTATAGAAAGCTCTATCTATAAGGCTTTGAGGCTCCATTTGGGGTAGCTTATTTGGCGCAGTGTGTTTTGAAAACGCACTCAAACCTATTTGGGTAAATTGTGTTTTGGCAGCTTATTCAAAAAGTTGAGTTTTCAAACCATTGAAATTTGTTTTTTCACACCGTTTCTGGCTAGGTGTGGTTACAACTTTCTAACCGCGGTCTTGCTTTTCCAAAAAAAAAAATAAAAAAAATATTGTAATAGCTGTTGTTGCTTTTTGAATGACAAATTATTTTTCTGCAGCTTATTATCAGCTTGCTGCTACCCCAAACAGACCTTGAATTTGACCAAGATTGAACAAAATATGAGCAAGCTCATGTGAGTAAGCTCAAAAATACTAATATGATCTATCCAAGAGTTAATATCCACCACTTTGCAAGAAAAGGAGAAATACTACCAAATTTCTCTTCCACATATTTAATATAGCTAAAGTTTCACATGATGAAACATGAATCAACAATGGATGCTAAAATATCTTAATAAAACTATGTAATAACATTTATCCATAACAACTTTTTTAGCATATACAATTGTATTAAAGAACATATTAGATGTGTCTCGTATTCCGACCTGTTGGTTGACATCCATTGTATAATACCCCTCAAATCAAGGTTTCGAATCCTCTTTGGCACAGTTGGTCTTAAGGAGGTGGTACTCGAATTATTAGACACATTACGGGTGGTTGAAGGCTTGTATAATAGCCTCTCATCATTTCTTTTGAATAATAATAATAAAAAAAACATAGTAGATGGAGTATACTCCATCCATCCATGGATAAAACATCCATGAGATGCAAGAGCAATAATTAACTTCCTTAGTGAAATGTTATACTTCCTAAATGAAATAATTAAATCACATAAAGAACAAGTAGAATATTGGTTTTTTAATGACAAAATATAAACCTTATAACGTTTGACAAAACTCCTTCAATCAATGATACAAGTATCACTCTATATACCTTTTTACTTCTAGGTATTTTGGATAAATTAATTGGTAATCATTGATTTTTAGCTTGTAATCTAGATTATCAGCTGAATTTTGTAAGCTAAAAAAGTCTTCTCCTTAAACCATTAACTTAAAATAAATCTTAATCATTTTTAAAGCTTAATCATGGTATACCAATAAAAATATTAAAATAAAGAGATAATTCAATAAAAAACTTAAATAAAACATCTTATCATTATCATTAGGATTAATATAAATATGAAATAATTTTTCTTTTTTTTGGGAATTTATGTTTTTTATATTTTCTTATTCATATCAAATATGTTTTAAATGCTAAACCCTAACTATCACATCATGAGAAATATATAATAGTATAAGAACATTTTAAAATTTCCTTGGAAAGCATCAATGTAATGGCATCCACCCACTAGCCTTTCCCAATCAATAATATTAATTAACATTAATTAAGTGATAAGATAAAAATATTAAAAATTATTATTTTTCAAATATATTTAAGACTTAGAAAATTAACCTACATTATCACACACTTATTATTATAACCATTTATTCATTTTTATATTTAAATATTTAATTAAATTTTGAATTGTATTTGTATTTTTCAATACTTAATTTTTATACTTATAATATTTTAGACATGTAAATATATTTTTATTTTAATTTAATAAAAGTAATATTTTTATTATATCATTAAATACTAGAGTGTCATTTACATAAATAATAAGATTAATGCCCAATTTATGTAAATGTCTCATTTAAACATTAAGTATGATATAAATTCGCTTAATTTTTTTGTATAATATTTTAATACTACAAATTAATTAATTTAAGACGTCATAAAAAAGGAGCGTTGGGAACATGCACCACCTCGAACAACACGCTTCGAGAATGGGATGTCCCTAGCCATAGGATCCGCTGCCTTACCTCGTTTATTGTACAGATCTTTTTTTAACGGTCAGGATTTTAGTCGGATAGACTTTTCAGAAAATTAATTTAAAATTCATACTTTTTGACGTGGCATACTCGCAGCCATTTGCAGGGAAGAGAATAAAGACGGAATATTAAGCAGGAAGGCGCCTATTTAAATAAATAATTATAAATATGCCCTAGAATATTTTAAGTTGCAGGAAGGCGTGGGGAGATGCCACACAAGTAAACTCAGACATCAGCACATGCGTAATCGGACTGGGATAGTCTTGTAATTATATTTTAATACAAAAAAAAGTTGGTAATGATAAGATTGCAATTTTAAAGAATTAATTTGAAGAGAAATTATTGCGTACAGAGAGTGCACGCAAGCTGCGTATCGATCACAGCCGCACATCAATCATTTCTTTAAGTGGGACCCACTGACATACAGAGATGGTTGATGTGCGACTGTGATTGAAGAGCGCATGCAGCTCTGCATACGCTTTTCGTACGCAATAATTTTTATTCTTTTGGGATATGTAAATTAATTTTTATGATTAAAAAAAGCTCAATTTCTATGTCTTTACATATTAAATATGTAAATTTTTTTTTTTTACATTTATACCATAAAAAGTTTTATGTCATATAAAAAATGCCACCATATTAGCTTATAAAAAGTGAAATACTCATTTTGAGGTATATGCATTTAAAATTAAAGTTTTTGTGGGATATGTAAATACATAGGATTTGAGTGGGGTGTTTTGTAAATCTCCCTTATTTTATTTGATTTTTGGTTGAGCAAAATAGGTCATTTAGAATACAATACAAGGTAAATTTTTAATATTAATCTTTAAAATATTTTAAAAAAACTATTAATTTTTTTTTCCCTAAATTCTCATTCAAATATCAATGGTCATGAATAAATTCTCACTCAAATATCAATGGTTATGAAAAAATCCAACGAATATATTTCATTTTTTTTAAATTCACAATAATTTAACCGTGACACGCGTAAATACATCAGTTTTATAGTTCAAAAAAACACGTACTAATCCATTAGAAGGAGCTTGATTTGGGCTCACTTCCCTAAATTCTCATTCAAATATCAATGGTCATGAAAAAACCCAACGGATATATTTCATTTTTTTCAAATTCATAATAATTTAACCGTGACACGCGTAAATACGTCAATTTTATAGTTCAAAAAAACACGTAGTAATCCATTAGAAGGAGCTTGATTTGGGCTCACTTCTCCTAATTCATGATCAAATAATCATATGTGATTATATAGAGCCATCGGGTCATAGTAATTAGACTTTGGATGTTATGTGTGCTACAAAATAATATAAAAGTAGGAATAGAAATATCCAAAAGAACAATAAATTTAAGTTTTTTGAGGATTTCATCTATATTGAATGCCCAAAAGGCATTAGTAAGAAGGACAATAAGCCCTCCCCCCTCGCGAAGCTTTTCTCTGCATCATAGGATACTGTCCTTTTCTCTGCATCCACCATTTGTTATCCAATTATGAGGAGAATAGGGTTTTGTATGAATGCTTCTTGTAATTATACCAACTTCAGTGGTTAAGTAGTGATTGCTAGTCTTGAACGCTATATGATAGGCCATTGTATGGCGCATATCATGAGACAATTGGGATAAGCCACTTTGCAAGATTTGATTCGAGGACTCATGTAATCATTTAAAAACAAATGGATGATCTTGAGTGTGTGTAATAAATGGGATGTTGAACTTCTAGATCTTTTTTGCTCCTCAAGACTTATTTATAGAGTTTAGTTGGAGTAAAATAATTTTTTTTAATTGAGTACTTGATTGCTTCTCTTATTATATTGGTATTTTAAAAAATAGTGAAGCCATGGTTGAATGGAATTTAGGAAAGTTTGAATTGACCTTTTGGATGATGAAAGAAATTATGGAGTGGGTGACCACAATGTCACATGATGGTAAAGGGGATCTTGGACTCAACAATAAAGGAGAAAACAATAGATGTCAGTCAACATATTAAGTGATGACAAAGACTTAGTGATTAAGTTTTTAAGAAAAAGATTAAGGAAAACTTATAAAACATATAGAGGTAGGTCGTGGCTATTAGATAAGAGGTAGAAAATATGGTGGGGCTTATGGAGGTAGGTAACTTGTGACATATGAGATAACCCTAATAATACAACAATAGAGTGTTTACTCTTTATTAGAATTTATTTATTGAAGATGAGCACATTCTAATGAACCCAAACTCTAGTTTCATCAAAGATAATGGGAGATGTACAAGGTGAAGCTGATTATAAATATTACTTAGGAAGCGATGAGGCCATAAATAGCCCTTTAATATATGGCCACTAAGGTTTCCATTGTAGAGCACTTTGGCCCATATATTTAATGAATAGAAAATTTGAAAGTCATACTTAGGCATTGTCGGCACTATTTTTGGTGTGGGGGTTCAATGAATAGAAAATTTGAAAATCATACTTAGGCATCTATGATTGATATTTCATTTGGTACTACAACCTCTTTTATGTTGACACAAGTGAAAAAATGTAAAAGTAGGTTTAAGGATGCATTATACAAAATCAGTTAGATCTTAAAGATGCAACTTCAGATTAACTTATTTGGTCCACGGGAGTCCTTTTTTGTATCATCACAAAGCTAAGAGAAATGATACCAGACCTTTAAAATGAGAACAGGGCAATAAAGAAAATAATCATGGGATTAAGCCAAGCCTTATTTGATAGTTGCTTTGCGATGAGGATATACATAATAATTTGACAATCATAAATATATTGCTAAGTATTTTGATAGGTTAATTGATAGCAAGAGAATAAACCATTTAAGGAGAATAATCTAATTTTCCTTTATTGCTTTGATGAGCACATTGATTAGGGGGTCACCAATGGTTGTATAATAGAATTATTTGCTTGATGCATTAGAGATGAGACATGACAGAAAAAGAGTTTGAGAGTTGGGACTCAATTTTCTATTTAATTATGAAAGAGTTATAGCTTTGTACTAAATTATCAGAGAAAGGCCTCTAGTTAACTTATCTCGATAAACTTTGGTACTTTAATATACCATAATTATAGGGGTAAGGCTTGATCTTCTAAAGGTGTCATGAAAAGTACTCCTCATGCTCCATTGATGAGACCATTATAGTAATGAGGCCTACCTTCTTTAAGAAGCTTGACTTGAGAATATGACATATTCTTAGAATTGATTTTACATTATAGCTTTGTTTATTTATTTTTGGATAATATAAAGAACTCAAAGGTTATGGGTGGCTTTATACAGTTTAAGCTCCTAAAATAACGGAAACCATAAGTTTGTACACATAATCAAGTTGGTTACCACAGAAATGTTTCATATAATATCTTCTAATGTCTTATGTAACTCTGTTATTTATTAAGAATTTTTTGAATTTTCTCTATTAAAGTAGAAAGAATGGTTCTTTGTAGATAATTGCCTTTTTAAGATCGGATTCATTATCTTTCTAATACATTGGATGTTTGTATGTTAAATGAGTACCCCAATCAATGCTCATTTTTTTCTTAATGCCTTATGAATTAGTTTGAAAATGAGAAGATTCTATAAAATAACAATATTTATTTGGATTGAATTTACATGGCATCAATGCATATGGATTTCATTACGTATCTTAGCATTTTACTTTTGCATAACACTTAAAGATCTAATTGTTTGATATGTTTAATCAACTTCAGGAGTCCCATAAAGGAGTCATTACATGAGGTTTTGAAGGTTATATCATGTCAAATAGGGGTGTCAATATTAAATTGTCACAAAAAAAAATCATTTTATTCACATCCAAAATAAACAAAGTGGGTTCAAGCCAACCAACGTGATGATTTAGTATCTAAATGGGTTAAATTTGTCAATTCTAGGTTGAACTAATGATAAATTATCAAAAGTTAAATATTATTAGTGTCATATTCACGCTCGGTTTAGCTCTAATTAAGACGACTGGCCCATTTAATTAATATGCCAAATTAGGGTTAATTTTATTTACATATGATCATTTTTAAGTTTATATTCAAACTTGATCCTTAAACTTTAATTGCAACTGTAAGTTTCAAACAAATTATTATAATTGTCTATTAATGACAAGGGACATGAATAGATGATGCCTCTTTGTTCTCACATTGACCTTCATTTTTGTGACATATCTTACATTTATGAGAGAGCTTATAATTATTAAAGAATGACAATTCTTAGATAAATGCCTTTTTAAGTTTAGAGTATTTTTTCTTTCTAGTATATTAGTTTATTTATTGAATATTTAATGAATGACCCAATCAACCATCATTTTGATGCCTTACTAGTTGGTTTGAAAGGATGGTCATTCTACAAAAATGCCCACCTTGATTTTGATTGAATTGAGATGGAATCGACGAATATGGATTTCATTGTACATTTTAGCATATTGTTTTGGTATGACACTCAAGAATTTGAGTGTTTTAAATGTCTAATCAACCTTGCGAGTTTCATAAAGAAGGTATACGCATGCACACATACAAAAAAAAAAAAAATTATAGTAGTAGGTATGCATGTAAGTATTCAAACCTTTTGGGTGGGATTTGAGTTAAGGACTTTGTGTTAAGGGATTTGAGTTAAGGTATACATATACATACATACACAAACTATTTAGCTTGAATTCACAACTTAACTCTCATCTTGTACACCATTTTGTTGTTTTAAACTTATATGCAGCAACTTAACTCTCATATATACTTGTACACCATTTTGTTGTTTTAAACTTATATGCAAAAATATATTTATTTCACTTTAAAAAATGATAACAATATTATTTTTTTAACGTGATATTAGAGATTTGTGTAAATCTGAAACTTTAGTTGTGCGATATTTAATAAAGAATTGACTGCTATGAATGTAAATGCTACATAGCTCTCGGATAGGTTAGATGGACAGGGAGGGTGGTTCACTCAGAGGCCTGCATGGTACAACACCACCTTACTAGTGGAGTCGAGCTCAGTAAGAGTGAAGAAGCTCAATGATGCTTAGACCAACGATGTCATTGTGCCAGACGACAGCAGCTCAGCTATGCTTGTTGATCAGTGGCATGGACGCGGTGAGGTTTATTATCGGTGGTTGGAGTTGGGCCTTGTACAAAAATTTTTTATCTGAACGTCGGACGCAGCTCTACGTGCGGACTCATAGTAATACCACCATGTGTACTATATCAGGTCCACCTAAAAAAATATTAAAGTGGAACCACGAACTCCACAATAACCCCACAATAACCCTAATATCGCAGACTTCACCATATTAAAGTACAATCGTGAACTCCACAATAACCCTAAAATAACTTCTGCGGGTCCATTTCAATGACCTTAAAATAACACTGCAAGAGTTATTTCGGGGGTTATTGAAGAGAAAATCATATATTTCGTTTCAATAACCCCGAAATAACCTTCGCAGTGTTATTTTGGGATTCTTGAAGTGGAACCGTAGAGGTTATTTTGGGGTTATTTCTAGGTTATTTCCGGGTTACTGAAGTGGAATGTACGTGTTTCTCTTCAAAAACTCTGAAATGACCTCCACGATTCCACTTCAATAACCTCGAAATAACCTTCACGATGTAACACGTGTGCCGGCATATTATTGGAGTCTGCACGTAGAGCTACATCTGGAGTCCGGACAATAAAATTTTTTATCGAGGAGCCACTTGCTATTAGCTTGACGTCTACCAGAATGAGTTAGTTTTCTTTGGCGTGTGGATGGCCATAAGAGGATAAAATTCTCCTTGCGTGTGTCCAAATGACTATTCTACCAAGCTCTTCTCTCTACTTGATGAGGGAGATAAATCTTTTATTATTAGAGCAATATGTTTCATCATTTGTTGGGATGGAGGGCAAGACTATTGAATTAGATGCCTCCATCCAACGATAGGGAACGATGATGACTCTAGTAGCTGCAACCTAGGAGTTGATCTTGAAATTTTCTCTGATATTCAAGAATCAATTTTATAATCTTTTTATCTATCTCTGTCAATTCTCAAGTATTTACAAAGGCTTCGTGCAACAAGCTAGCTAAAGTCCCTCTGGTTTGCTCTTATATTATCCTTGGTGTGACTCTTTTGGTTGTTGACATAGATTCACGTTCACCACACTTTTTATGACACTTGGTACTAAATTATCAATGGGTTATATCAAAATTTTATAAGCACTCAATGAAACTAAGAGGAAGAGACTAAAAGAGAGAAAGAGAGAAAGAGATCAAATATATATAAAAACGAAGTTTAAGAATTTTATTGGAATAGAATAATTAGAAAAAAAAATTGCATAAGATTGTGTAATCGGCTAACCTTAACTATTCCTACAATCCACCATTTATAAGTTTAGGTCAGAATTTAAGTGTTGTAGAATAAACTACATACTGCATGATTTGAATAAATGAAGTACAATGAGATCTATTTGTTATTCTCTATAAATCACATGGTGTATAACCTAGTTGAGAACTTGTGGCAAACTTACTAAGAAGCCATTGATGTCTTATAATAAAGGCTGTTCGAGAAGTATTTCTTGAAAATTAGCAATTATGGTTGAGCCTTGTGAGCTCATTGAGTTCAAACTAATTCTAAGAAGTTTAATACAAGTTTTGTAAGTTCTCCATGAATCTTGCAAATTCATCATAAATTGGACAAGCCAAATAGGTCGAGTTTGTAAATGTTTCAGCCAACTTCAATGACTCATATTGATTTAGCTAATATCATATTTATCAAGACTTCATAAATTTTCGGTGGATATACGTTTTTTTTTTCTTTGGTTACTTATTTATTTTGGATCTCTATGATTCAACCTCAATCCTTGAAAAAATTATGAAGTGAGCCCCACGACATAATAGGTTTTTCAAGTCCGTTTGATCAAGTTTAGCTATGTAAACATCCCCACATCGGAAAAAAAATATTACGTGCGGGGTCCAGACATTACTCTACGTCCAGACTCCAATCTAAAATTAGATTATTAACGTATTTTGTTCAGTATAATTAAGTTGTAAGGTCCTAAAATATATGATTTGAATGTAAGTATTCATAGTATGACATAAACATATGGTTATACTAAAGAAAAAAACTCAAGTACAACTGTGTTGTACTGAATATATATGTATATATCTATATATATATATATATTCCCTAAATCTGTTATAACGAGGACAAAAATGGTTCTGAAATAAATGATCTGAAAGTAAAGTTTCATAACATAGCATGAAGTACGGTTGTATTGAAGAAAAAACTGAGGTAGAATTGTGTTGTACTAAACAAAACAAGTAAATAATCTCTAAATCCGCTATAACGAGTACAAAAATCTCAGATAGAATCGTGTTTTATGACACGCTATGAACCCTTGCATTCAAATCATGTATTTTAGAATCATTTTTTTCCTTATTATAGAAGATTTAGAGATTATTTACGTACTTTGTTCAATAGAACAAGCTTGTATATGAGGTATTTCTTCAGTACAACAGTGTTTTATGTTGTGTTGTGAACTTTTACTTTCAAATCATTTATTTTAGAATCATTTTTGTGCAAGTTATGTAGTTATGACGGATTTGAAATTATTTATATATTTTATTTAGTGCATGAGTTTTTCCTTAAAGTTATGACAATCATTGTTTATATATTTTATTTAGTGCATGAGTTTTTCCTTAGTACAATTATGTATTTATGTCCTACTATAAATAGTTAAAAGTTAAATTAAAATACTTATTTTTCAACCTTACAACCTCAGTAAAATATGACAATCATTGGAGTCCGATCTCCCCAGAGGCCCTCAATTCGCTGAGACCACTCGCCGCACGAAATCTCTTAGCAGGGAGAGTGGAGAAGATATCGAATCCAAATCCTGCACGAGGAAGAGAGAAACAGTGAATGGGAAGAGCG
>NW_018164496.1:821957-826702 GCF_001263595.1 Phalaenopsis equestris
ATACTTGGCGGCGGAGTGGCTGCCGGATACGCCGCGCTTGAGTTTGCACAGCAAGGAATCGCTCCCGGCGAACTATGCATCATATCTGAAGAATCCGTGAGCTCCCCTTTCCTCCTCCTCCTTCCTCTGATTTGAATCATTGTGGTACTGCTGTTTTCCCGAAAACAACTATCCCGTGTCCAAAATGGAAATTTGGAGGCGAATTTGTGATCTTTAAGGCAATCACCATCCGCTATAATACTTATTGCAATACTTATGTTATCATAACTGAATTTCAGAAGTAATTATTTTCTTGGGTTGAGAATGTAGTGAGAAAAGTATGTGAACAAATACCTTGGACTTCACTTAGGGATTGATATTCATGTTTTCTACAACGTGTTAGATGAAATTTATTGGCTTAGGTAATGTTTTAGAGATGTAATTGCATTCTAATACCTATTTCTTTGTCATTTTTCATGGAAGTGCTTTGCACTAATTAACAGAGTTCGTTTTGAGTTTTCCAAACTATTCATTAGAAAGAATTGAAATTGTCTGCTACTTTTTTAGAAAGGGGTTGTATGGTTGCATGTATTTAGAATTCAAATTGACTGCTACTTACTACTAAACAGCTCTTACTTGGAAAACAACATTTGGGATTGATTTTTTAATACATACTGATATGATCAGTTATAATTGTTTGAGAATCTGACTTATTCATAAATTTTGGAAGAAAAAAATAATCATGTAATTAGCCAACAAGACAATATGAGTGGTTTTTTCTATGTGATAGATGCATACTAATTTGGTTACTAATTCTCTATTATTTTACATTTTATTTAGTTTGAATACAGTTATTCTCAATTTTTGTTGATTATTAATGGCTAGACTTTCTTTTTCCTTAGAGTATACAAACTTAATGCAGTATCTCACGCAACTTCAAAAAATTTTATTCAGCTGTTTCCTAAACATGATTTTTACACTTTTGTTGATTGATAACAAGATTTTCTATGTGAAATAGCTGTTTGTTTTCATGTAGACTGCTCCTTATGAAAGGCCTGCATTGAGCAAAGGATTTTTGCTTCCAGAAGGTATTAGTGGTTTTATGTTGAATGCATGATACTTTTTTTAGGACTTGTTGTTCTGCAAAAGAATGTTGGGTCTGCATAGTATTTAATTTATTACTCTATTTTTGTGCATTTTCTGCTTCAGCTTTAAATAGCATCTTGAATTTTGGAACGGAAAATTCAAACGAGTGTATACTATTTTTGTTCTCATTTTTCCCATATGCATTTTGAATTTCTTTCTGTTTGCATATGAAACCTGTTAAGAAAATAAGTGAGCAACTGTATATGTTATGATGGTAACTAATTTGAGGAAATTTTTAACTATCTCTTAATAATTGCAATTATTCTCACTTTTATTTTTCTTACGTAATCATCTTGGAAGCCTATACATGGATGCCAATATTTAGTTAATAGGTTATATTTAATAACAAAGCGCTAATAGATGACCCATTTACTTATTGAATGCTGGCTAGCAAATTGATTCATTTGACTATTGTGAAACCTGGCATTTCATTAGTTATTGGAACTATTAGATAACAATGCCAAAAAAAAAAAAAAAAAAAAAAAAAAAAAAATTATGTAGCGATTCTTTGTGGTCATAGACTATTAAGAAGTTGGTTATGATACAATAAGACTAAGAGCTTATCAATCTTTTCTCTGATAGCAATTATGTTGGCCCCATTAATAAAAAAAAAAGTTCACTTTAGAATATTGTATGTCTTTTTGTAGGTAACCTAATGACCTGAAAAAGTTAAAAGCACATTTTTCTCGTAAGGTCCTATGTAGTGGCTTAATACAAAGCTTTGAACATGCAAACTAATTTTGACTAAAATTCTTTCAATTGAGTTTAGCTTTCATGTTACTTGGCCTATGAAATTATATTGTGATAATCTTGCTTGCATTTAATTGCCAATAATCATGTTTTCATGAATGAAATAAGCATATTGAAGGTAAACATATTAAAGTTGATTGTCACTTCATTTGAGGTGTACTTTCCAAGAACCTTTTTACTTGAAATTCTACTAATTCACAACAGTCCATGAATATCTTGACAAAAATTTCAGGTCATTTGTTGTTTTCTCCTTAGCAACATGTTGTAGCTAATAAACAAGTATGCTTCAACTTGAGAGGAAGTTTTTGGCTTAAGAAACACATTATGAAATTGATAATAGGATATAATCTAATTTGAGAAAATATGCATTTACTTGTTCATAATTGTGATTAATTACACATTAAATATTTTATATTGTATTCATCCTATACAACTCTAAGTGTCTCTTATATTCATGCAAAATTTTTTCTCTTAACACTTTTTTTTTTTCGAAATATTACTTATGATATGTAAGTCAGTTGGAACTAGACCCTTCAAGGGGGCAACTTGTTAAGTGATAAGATTATATACATTCCTCAGGGGCATTTTAGAAAGCTTCACATATATAGTTACGCCTTCTCTAATATTAAAGAAGGCACTTAATTAGATTTCTATGGGAAAGTCAAAGTTAAATTGAAGGAAAAAAGCAATGCAATAGCTTTCTATTGGACAAAAATCCTATAATCATGTATGTTTTGGGAGCCTTGAACTTGGGAAAATGAGGATTGCTTCTTTTTCTGTTCATGAATATAGGAGGCCCAGGGGCTCAAATAGATACACATGGTGATGAATTTGCTTTATGATCTAAAGAATAAATCAAATGATTGTTGAACAATTTTACGAGACGATTTTTATCATGTTAGCTATTGCTTAAGAAATTGAAAATTATAGGTGATATAGAAACTCCATTGTAGTTATGTTCTTTGAAATTTACTATGGCAGTGATTTTCCTAATAATATTTAATCTAAGGGTGGATCTAGATAGATGTGGACCTTTTTTGATTTTTCAATGAAAATTCTTGATTCGTGTGCTCAAACAGAATAGATATGCAATTAAGACATTCAAAAAGTGGAAGACATAGGTTGAGAAGCAAATTGGAAAGAATAAAAGTTTGTTGAGGACTATAAATTAGTTGAAATTCATTTTTTCTAAAGTTTCATGAATTTTTTTGCCATAGAGAGGGCATCATCAAGCATAAAACTATTGTGAT
The DNA here is from genome assembly GCF_001263595.1 of Phalaenopsis equestris. Classification (NCBI taxonomy): domain Eukaryota; kingdom Viridiplantae; phylum Streptophyta; class Magnoliopsida; order Asparagales; family Orchidaceae; genus Phalaenopsis; species Phalaenopsis equestris. The sequence continues at coordinate 825,083 of NW_018164496.1, forward strand.
TATTGCTCGATAAAATTTAGTGGTAGAAAAGATGAACATAAGGCTTATGGAGAAAAAAGCATGTTATCTAATGTTGGTATGAGCACCAATTTTTTACTAGACTATTAATATTTCATTCTATTTGGTGAACAAATCTTTCCTTTCTACCATTGCCTTGAAGACTTGAAGAGTTGTGATTGAGTCTCCATCTAGGCTGTTATGTTCTTAGGGCCTTTGGTTGTCCTACTTATGCTAATGTTGAGTAAGATAATATGTGATCCAAGAGCTAAAAGAACGCAAATTTTTGGGTTGAAGGGGGCTTTGTTGTATGGACCTAAAGACATTTGATTTTTTGATTGTTAGAAATGTAAAATTAAATGAATCAGTTATTCTTGAACAGAAGTTAGAGCTAATTGATGTTTTGAGAGGAGATCAAAAGGCACGTAGAGCTACTTGATCTTTTGAGAGGAGATCAAAAGGTTGGTAAACATGTTAGATTTGAGTTTTAGCCGAAATAAGTTGATAGTTCCCTATATTAATTTATAAAGTTTGGATATCAAGATGTGGCATCATCATAACCATAACATAGCATTGCTTCTCATAGGTCCAAGAGGCTGATTAGACTACCTCGATGTTATAATTATGATAATTGCTCTATTCTTATTTAGCAGCTTATGTTCTAAATGATCAAGTTTGTTAGTGATATGGAACAATCCACTTATAAGCAATTTGCCAATAAAAGAAAATCAAGCCAAGTAGATCATAACCTGTAGAGTTAGAATCTTCTTGCAAAGTAGAATTTAAAATTTGGTTCAACTCATTATTGGTTTTAAGTGTTGGTGGTTGCAATGGTTCTTCTAATACAAAGAGAAAAATCAAACAGAAAATTATATCAGATACAAAACATGATTAATTGCACCGGGATATCTCCAAAATAAAAGTTTACACTTCAAGAAAGCTTTTTTTTTTTTGGCAATCAACCATTACTCCATCTCATTACTCCATCTGTATTTTTTTGTTTGTAGTTGCATTGTAGTACACAAACTAAAATAATTGGATATCGAAGTAGCTTTTAACATTGGTGATTTTGGATAAGGAGATTCACATGCAATAATTTTATGATTTGAAGTTTTAAAAAGAAGAATGTGTGTTAATTATAGAAGCTTTTGTAGTCTTATACAATCTCCAAGAAAGTTGTAAAAAATTTGATAGTTTTAGGATTAATCTTTTGTTTATGATAATTTCACTTCATTGTTATATTTATTGCAAGCATCTTATTGATATATCATTTGTATATCTAATTTTGTTTGTTCATGACAAGTTCATTGTAACTAAATCCATGTTATAGATTTGTTGTTTAAAATCTATTTTAATTAAGGCCTTTGAGGTGAAAGACAGCTTTACCCAAAAGTTTGTGTCAGTTGATCTTGTTCGATCAAGGCAAAGCTCTAATTGAATAATGATTGAGCTTGAGATACAAATTTTCACTTGAAACAAGCCTAACAAATTAATAAAGTTGTAATTTTAAAAATCAAGTTTAGTTAGCCTTCCTAGTTTAGATAAAATTAGGCTTACTAAATTTGATTAAACCTTTAATAAATCATATGATCAGATAATTGTTGACCTCATTTTTAGTGAGGT
>NW_018164496.1:827184-828519 GCF_001263595.1 Phalaenopsis equestris
CGCCCATTTTGTTACGACGCCGTGCGTGAATAAATCACATTTAATTATATATATATATATTTATATATATATATGTATATTTTAATTACTTCACAATCCATCATATATATTTTAATTTATATAAAACCAATTCCCCCTTTCCTCTTTAAACACTAAATCCCTAAACGCACGCACCCTAGCTCTGCCTCCCTTCCCTCTCCCGTTCGCGTGTCTGGCTTTTCCCTTTCTCGGTCTTGAGCCAACCGAGCTCCTCCTCTACGCGAGAGAAAGTTGACTTCTCATTTGTCCTTGCCCGACACTTTCTGCCCGCGGTCTTCCTTCCCTAAGCCATGCCAGTCTCCCTAAGCTGTGGTTTTCCTTTTCTTGATAGTTTGACTCTGGGAAGCTTGCTTCCAGGTACACTTGAATGACAAACTCTCTCTTCTTCCCGATGCTTCCCTCGCTGCTACTGGGCTGGCCGCTCGGTCCGAGATGTTTCGGTGGCTTCACCTTCTGTGAGCAGGGAGCGCGTCCTTTTTTCTTTGGCCCGATTCGAGTGCCGTGGGTCGATGGTGTGATCTTCTTTCTCTTCTCCTCTCTTCTCTGCCTATAAACATAGTTTCTTTTGGAATTTTGGGGTGGTTGAAAGTTTACAAAAAAGAGGAGTAGAAGTTTTAGCTGTGAGGAGATTGGAAAGGGGATTTCTGTGAGAGCTTTTCCTTGAGGTGAATTCTGGTGTTGCAGTGCTTTACATTGGCATTAAGGAGGTACCTCTTCTTTCCCTTTTTTTTTGTGCCTTGCTTCCTCTCGGTTTTCTCTCTGCCGAGTCTTTGAGCATGGCTCTGTTGGATGGTACAGCATGCTAGTTTACTTTACTTTCATATATTTTTGAGATATTCACTTTAAGAGCATGTGAAAGATAGAAATATGAGCATGTTTCAGGAGTTCGATTTGATTACTCGCTTAGAATCGTGGAAATATAGCATGACATAAGTGTTCTTCTTCTCTCTATTTGCTTGAGATGAAACAGTGACATAGTTCTATTATTGTGAATAAGAAGCTTGAAACATGGTCTTGAAATAATTTTAGCTCCTCTTGCAAGCATGTTGGGATATGAATTACGAAGCTTGTCATCTATTTTTTATTTAGCATGAGATATGGGAGAGGTTATTTGGCCTTTCATGCATGTTGGGGTTTCGGCTTTGGCATCTTATGACTTGCTCTTACTTAAAATGAATGCTAGAGAGTTCACTTTACTTTTTATACATACATGGGGCTCGGTTTAGCTCCTCATGAGGCATCTCCCCTGTTCAAATATCTGTTGGAATTGTTTCATGCTTGGAATATTTAGATATG
>NW_018164496.1:829801-861864 GCF_001263595.1 Phalaenopsis equestris
TGCTTTAGCCGTGAACCTCTTTTGTCCCCGTTCCTTGCCTTGGCTGAGAGCCTTGGTGGCTGCTTCCTCCTCTCTACTGACCCTGGCCGTGAGCGTTTATGTGGCTTTATGGGAATGTTTCGTGCTTATTTAATGTATGAGGCTATCCATTAATTTGAAAGTTGAAGAATTTTGATTTTGGTATGAGTTTGTAAATATCGATGGTGGTTTCCCTGAGGTCACTTTCTTTTGAAGTTTGGGAGATTTTAAACCTCATTTTGGAAAAGCATTATGTGGACTTGATTAATCCTATGTTTTTGGGGTTTGAGAAAATTAGCGCGAGCTTGCCCTTTATGTTTGTTAGGAAAGACCTTGGGCCCTACTTTTCTAGGTCTTTTCGATACGAGCTTTGAGGACTGATCTATTCTCCTTTTCGGTGTTTTAGATGGATCGGTGCTTCCTCTCTCTCATCCCATTTTTGTTCTTTTCTTTGCTTGCTTCTTAGTTCGGTTTTCGATGCTTATGCCCGATGCATAAGTGTCCACGTATAGCCTTTTGCTATACGTGAAACCATGAAGCAAGGTCGCAAGTAGTCGTTTTGGGGCGTACGGTGGTGATCATAAAGACACACTGAAGATGGAGCAAAAAGATGTCCTATCCTATAACAGCAAGATCCAGATATTTGATGAGAAATAGGATAACGGTATCCTTCACCGACATAAGTCTAGCGGTAGTCAGCTCGAACCTCCTCAAGTTGTTGGCAGTCCTATGCCTGACAGCGTAATCGACTCGTGGACAACAAAAATTTCTAAAAAAAAAAAAAAAAATTTTATGTCCACCTGACGAATACCTATTTAGGCTGGGAAATAGCCCCCTAAGTGAGGTTCAAGACACCCTTCTAGACGAGTGACGTGTTCTATACATTCGGGTGACCGAGTAGCCTTCGTGGACCCTCGAGTATAAATACATAGGTGAGCCTAGCCCCATACGAGTGCTTGCGGTCTCTCCTCACCCGAACCTTTTTTTTGTTGTTTTGTTTTATCGAAGCTTTGGGACAGGACACTCGTGTTACTTTTCTTTTCTTTCGGGATTTTTTTAAGATTTTTGAGGATTATTTTTCTTCTCTTTTACTTGAGTCGCTTTTACCATGAGTCATTGTTACAGTCATTGTTACACTTTTTTTTTATTTTCTGGACGACGTTTCTTTCAGACTTCGTTTTTGCGATGCATTTAGACTTGTTAGACTTAAGGAACAACGGATCTCACGGGTGTACATGTTTGCTTTACATTTTACAGCAATTAATTTTCCTTTTTCTACCTGCTACCCTACTGTACAACATGTTATACTTGTCGTGTTTCTACCTGCTACTGTTCTTTCTGTACAACATGTTATACCACTCATGTTTCTACCTGCTACTGTTCTACATTCATCCTACTGTTGTCCTGTACTGCATATTTTTATTTATATATCTTTAAGCATGCCTTTTTTTTCATATGATGTTTAGAAGACTTTCACCATAGAGTTGTTTGATTTAACATCGTAACTAGACACCCTAGAAAACTTAATCTCGTCACGTCGGTGAGCTTGGAGCTAGCGCGGTGGGCAGCACGACCATCTTCAACTGCAAAACCTGTCTTCCCCAGCAAAACCATTCCTTTCCTAGAAATTAAACAACAATCCATAGGATTTCGATGTTGATTGCCTAGCGCAACATAAATCCTCCACCTTTTCCTTAGGCATTCGTATAGCTCTGCTATACGATTTAAGCCCTAACTCGTTCTAGGTTCCGAGATTGTCGTCCGATATGACGTAAACTCTTATATCTTCCAAGCGATTTGCGTGGCAATGCCACACAAATATAAGCCCTGACGTAAACTCTCATATCTTCCAGGCGATTTGCGTGGCAATGCCACACAAATATAAGCCCTAATTAAATAAAATTGACAGGATGAAACACTTTAATAATTCTTCTCGAAACTGAGGCCAAATCATAGGATAGACTGGGAAGTCACTGAGGTTCTCCTCTGGATCCGTGACCTCCCCTAGTTTCTCTTCATTTGGCATTTGGATTCCTCAACATCGTTCCAGGTTCGAGTCTATCCCGTTTCACACCTCTTGTCCGATTTCGTTGAAAAATCCTATTGTTTTAACTTCTTTGAAGATAATATTCTCTGATTTTTATTGAGAGTTTTCTTAGCTGACTTCAGTCATTTAAGATGTAATTAACTATGAGGGCTTGCCCTTATAGGAAGCTTTTCCGAACCCAACCTAAAATAAACCCTATTTAATTCTTTGTATTAAATAGGGGAACTTGTCGGCAAATAAAACGGCTTCGCAGACCAAACGAATGTCATATATTTCTTAGTTTATTTGATCGAGCCTCATCTTCAAGTCTTGTGTTTATTTCTCGGGATAGATACAGGATTTGAGGTAGAACGCTCTTTCATTTAAACTGTGAAAAATATGAGGTCAGTTTGATTCCATATTTTTCTAAAATTATATATGTATGTAAATTAAACGTCCTTCTGAAGCGGGCGGCGGGACTTCACTTCCAGCGACCTTACGGACAACTTTTGAACAAATCACCCACCAAATCTTTTTTTAACTCCCCCTCCCTTTTAGCTGCCGACACCAATTAAATATTTTATCATCTATTTTCTTATTTTATGATTTTATGCCATTTTATAGAATTTAAGATGAATAAAGAGGATTATGTAGCTTAATGGGTTATGCCCAAATCCAGTGCGTTACTATTCTCATTCCCTTGCCCATGCCAGCCCCTTTATAGTACCCCAATCGCCAATGCCAAGATTGCTGCAAGAAGTATTTTCTTATATACCACATCAAATATCTCAATCTCTAGTCATTTTTATCTTTGCCTAACATCTCTCCCCCATCCTCACTTGTTCTTTGGATGTTATTTTTAGCACCCATCCTAGTCTTGCTCGTTTGAACCTTCACTGCTCACTATCGACACTCTCTCCTGAAAACTCTAATTCAAGCTCTCATTTGCCCCTCTCGCTTTCTATTTCATATGGTCTCTCCTACTCTCACTCTAAGTTCACAAAAAACTGTTGTTCATCTATGTTGCTGCATTTCCTCATAAATTTTCCTAATGCACAACTCTGTTTCTTGCAACTCTCCTCTTAATCTACTCAGCATAATGTCTGAGCTCGACTCTAGAAAATCCAATTCTCACACCCCAATGCCCAAAACACCAATTGTTCAGGCCTTCTATCTGACTGACTTCACGATAGTAAATTTCTTTACACACAACGACGAAGATGACGACGACGACGACGACGACAACAACAACAACAATAACAACAAGCTTTTATCCTACTAATTGGGGTCGGCTATATGAATCCCAAAGGGCCAATTCTCCCTTGATCTAGTTAATATGGACATAATTTTTTATTTGACAGTCTTAAAGATCTTCTCATTGATTCTTAATCGAAAGAAATTTGAAGGTCTTCATGTTTTTGATCTTTGATTCAAGTAAATTTATGCTTTCTTTTGTTCTTTGATCTTGATTCAAGATAATTTGTTATTAATTATGCAGGAGTTAGTTCAATTGAATACAGTTTGACACTAGTGATGGTGAATTAATCCTTAAGCCACTGGAAGGAGTATAAGCATATAATTTTTTTTTTGTCAATCACCAAAGCATAGGTGTTCAAAATAAAAGAAGTTGTTGCTGTAAAGATAATTATGGAAAAAAAAGAATAATACAGTAGTTAAGAATAATGATTGTGTACTAATTTATTTGGCATTTGAATGATTGATAAATTGGATTTCCACCTGAATATGAAGGCAGATAGATGACAAGTAAATATACGAGTAAACTAAACAATAAAATATTTGACATTATTATCTATGTTGTTCGATGAACACTTTACTTACATCCATGCTTAGCCCAACTCAGCACTTGGATTCCCACAAAAACTTTCCACCACGTGCTACTCTTTTTAAATCCATTAGTAGTTAAATAAATATTGCACCAACTTCTTCTTTAATGGGTAATAATGATACTCTTCTACTTCAAATTAAGAAGTAAGTTGCTCCTAGTCTTTTTCAGCAGGCAATGATATTTTTAAGGTGCATAACCACCAATCCTAGCATAAACCTTGAGTTAATGAAAACAATTTTGGAACTAAAGCAAAACTCACTTGAGCTTTTAAGCAATTTAATTGCTATCACATACAACTATGATTTATACAATACTTGCTACAAAAATTGATTGCAAGTTAAATTAATAGAGCCATCAAATAAAAGTTTAGTCCTATAAGATTGTTTATGAAACACTTAATGAAGAGACAATAGAGATATTGAGTTGATGACGAACACCTTGAGATGTATCATCTCTTTTACAAAGTAATCTCACAAAACAATCCAAGATGGATTTGTAAGTGCAGGAACAAAAGTGTCAGAGAGAGAATGACTTGGTGTATCAGAGCAAAACTATTAACAATTTTCTATTTCCTTGATTTTCTTATCTTATGGCTATTCACATGCATATATCATTCCAGCCATAACTCATGACATTAATCAATCTTTAAAAATAAAATCAATCAATAATTTTTGAAGATATTAACTGTAAGTTCAAACTACTATAAGATTGTACTGTTTAATCATGAATCTTATTGTCTGATCAATTTGATTTAGAACAGAAACTAAAGATTGTATTGTACTATCACCATCATATGGTATGATCCATAAATGGAGCTAGTTAATTGTCATTTTCTTGGTTGATTCAACTAGCTTAATTTTAATTTAACACGGATAGTTTTTCATGATCATATATTTTAATGTAAAATTAATTAAAAATCATTAATTTGTTTATGGATTAATTCTTTGATTAAATCGATTTTAATTTTTATGTGTTGAAATTCTAAACTTCATCCAAATTTTTAATACAATTAAAATATATTATTGTCAATTATTATTTCATGCATATTTAAAATACTTATTTTTATATTTTATTTAATTATTATTTGTGCTCATCACTTTTTGTCATGCGATATATTTATGAATTTAAATACTTCTTTATATTGACCCTAAGCTTTACACTAGGCTTTGATGAAGTTGAAGCAGCTTACTTTAGTCACCCATATAGGTTCCTTTGTTGTCATCTCTGAGTGAACAATGCTCCATGTTGGTTTAACATACAAAGTCGTTGCCACGCAACTAAAGTATGTACTCATAACATGTAGGAATACATAGCAAATTACCTTAAATGACACATTCTACAAGGTTTATAATTATCGTATAAAGAGCGAGTCATACATGAATTACATGTGATCATAATGCCAAGGTTGTCCGTAGGTTCCTTAGGTTAAATATAATTTTTAATAAGGGGAAGATTTGAATTCTAGAGTTTCTTTATTGTTTGAGCATCTTAAGCCTTAATGGTGGATCAAGGTTGTCCGTAGGTTCCTTTATTGTTTGAGCATCTTAAGCCTTAATGGTGGAGTGGAAACCTCCCAACCTTCTCTTTTTAGTTCTGCTCTTATATGAATCTCCTGATATGCTCCTACATGAAGGTCTGATTTGTTTTTCCTCCACCAGCTGACACTTCAACTCTTCTAAGGAATATTGCTGGTGTTATTGAGAAAACTTTTTATGATCTCGCATCACTCTACCACCCCTAGATCCTCCAGTCTAGAGAGAAGGGTTATTTTTGGCCCATGGGTATTGATGCTGCACAGAAAGTTTCTAAACTATAATTTCTTGCTTAGATTGACGGTTATGTCTATATTGTCGTGATCATGTATTTTTCTGATTTATGCTATGTCTTTTGTCATAATATGATCACAATATCTCATTCTGTAATTCTGTTTTGATCATAACACTGAGACAATGTGAGAAAAATTCTCATTGTATAGATTTTACTTTTCGTTAGTCTAATCTTTTCCTCAGTATTTTCTTATACTTTTGGGGTGAATTTTGTTCTAATCTTAAACTTATCGAGCCTAATATACCTGCAATTATCTTTCTGCTGAATAAGATACATTTAGGTTGAGATGCTTTTGGAGTCATCTATTTTGTTTCATCTTCTTTGTAACTTATGAAACATCTACGTTTTTTATATCATAATTCTGCTTTCACATTAGTAAAGAATTGTTAATAATTGTTTACAAGGATGAATTACCATTAATGAAGTTCACAATCTATTCTTTTCACATATAGATCTTGTATTTTGTGTTGGCTGCCTGCAGCTCCTGCACGCCTACCAGCATTTCATACCTGTGTTGGTTCCAATGATCAGAGGCTAACTCCAAAATGGTATGCGGAACAAGGTAAGAAAATATGCTGCTTCTCATTCCGTCAAGTAGTCGGTTGTTTTCCTTGTCCTCCATTAATGAGCAAGAGTAACTATCCTTTGGTCGCTTAGCAACAGTAAATCGTTGTTTGTAGACATCTGCAAAAGGATCAGCTTGTAGAAGATCATAATAACTAGATGGAATGTTCAAAATCTCAACTCTAGAATTGGCCAATTGCTTGCTATTTTTCTACTCAGGAATATATATTGTGAAATCTTGTTTTGTAGAATGTTATTGTGAGCAATTCTTTATGGAACAAAATTTCTAGTGATGTAAAAACATATGATTTGAAAATGATTTATCAGTCTTGACTTTAAGCGTTATCAGTAGGGTTGTAAACGTGCCGAGCTTGAGCGAGCTCAGACTTGGCTCATGTTCGAGATCAAGAAAAGTTCGTCAAACAGAATATAACAGCGGAAACACACAGATTTACGTGGTTCGGCAAATTGTCTACGTCCTATGAGTTGCAGAGGATTTTATTACTTCGAGGAATACACCGTCGATCAACTAGACGATTACAAGAAATCACTTTTTCTCTCTCCCTCCCTCTCTCCTTTCCTCTCATTCTCTCTCTACCCGAGAGCTTCAATTCGAAGCACACCAGAAGAACCTGGAAAGCTACCAATGCCGAAGAGGAAGCCTGAGAAACAAAATCCCGAGAGAGATTGCAAGGAGAGCTAGCATGTCTATTTATTAATTTCATCATGTCATTAGGCGCATTAAGGAATTAATCAAATAATTAATGAAACTCATTAATTATTTCATTTTCCGGTCTGCAGGAAATCATAGAAGGAATTAAGAGCAATTAATTTCGAGTATCAAATCCAATTTGCTGTCAAACGCGGGAGCGAGATTGGGCTAGTTCTTGATCGGTTTCCATATTCACAACTAATCTCCCACTTGAAGACTGATACACTGGTTGCACCATCGACTAGCTGTGTCACCCTTTTCTTCAAACGTGATATCCTCCAACTCTGCAACTCAAAGCTTCTTGTTTTTACGCTAGAAGACCAACTGAAGTCGAGCACAACTTCAGTCTCTAAAGAGTAACACCCTTAATTGACATATCATTGTCAACATAGCTTTGTACCTCCAAGCTCTTTCCTGGGTTACTCATGTTTCTTCTTACAACTCCCACGACATGGGCAATATCCTGTATTTGCTGAAAACCATTTTCAACAAGTCTAGTCTTGTACTTCTTACTGCCATCAAACGCAGCCTTCACATGTTACACACACTTGTTGTGCAATGCCTTCATCTCTGGTGGAAGTTCTGTCAGCTCACAAGTCTGATTTCCTGGCAGGAAATTCATCTTTTCCAGTCGTTTTCCCAGTAACTTCCTCTATCTTCATCCTCCAGCAACCAAAATATGTTTTATTAAACTTCTCTATCTTCTATGTCATCACATCATCTCAGGTCATCGCTTTTTCTCAGATTCGAACTTGAGCTTTGATACCAGTGGTTGTGAAAAACGACGGCAATAAAATAAATAATTGGATCGAGAAAAGTTCGTAAAACAGAAAATAACAGCGGAAATAAACAGATTTACGTGGTTCGACAAATTGACTACGTCCACAGAGTTGCAGAGGATTTTATTACTTTGAGGAATACACCCATCAATCACCTCGACGATTACAAGAATAATTTCTCTCTCTTTCTCTCTCTCCTCTCCTTCTCTCTCTCCACCGTAAGCCAGAGAAGAATTCGAAGCACATCAGAAGAAGAATCTGGAAAGCTACCAATGCCGAAGAGGAAGCCTGGGAAACTAAATTCTGAGAGATATTACAGGTGAACTAGCATGCTTATTTATTAATTCCATCATGACATTAGGCCCAATAAGGAATTAATCAAATAATTAATGAAACTCATAAATTATTTCATTTTCTTATCTGCAGCAAATCATAGAAGGAATTAAGAGCAATTAATTTCGAGTATCAAATTCAATTTGCTGTCAAACATGAGAAAATGTCAATTTGAATAATGGACTGATTTCCATATTTGCAACACTTGATTCTTTCATAATATTAGCACAGTATCCCATTCATTCTGTTCATATAGTTGGATGTGAGAATGGTATATTTTTGCCACATTTTTCGAATATGAAGAGCCCCTCAAATTCTTCCATGATTTTATGCATAGTGAAATATTCGAAGTTTTTAGGTTGATCTGTACGTCTTTTATGTAATTAATTGTTTTAAAAATCTGGACTGCTTGTCAGGCATTGAACTTGTTCTCGGAACACGGGTGAAGTCTGCCGACGTGAATCGCAAGACATTAACTACAGCTGCTGGGGAAACGATAAGCTACAAGACTCTCATCATTGCAACAGGAGCTAGGGTAGTTATTTATTATCTGAAGGCATTAATATTGAAATAAATTTTATACTAATTTGTAATTAAAAAAGAAATTCGGAGGTCCTTATGTATCTTAATATTTAACTTAATGCCCTGTCACATAGGCTTTGAAGCTTGAAGAATTTGGGGTGAGGGGGTCTGATGCTGAAAATGTTTGCTATTTACGTAATTTAGCTGATGCAACTAGGCTTGTGAGCATAATGCAAACCTGCAATGGAGGAAATGCTGTTGTCATTGGTGGAGGCTACATAGGAATGGAGTGTGCGGCTGCTTTGGTCACCAGCAGAATAAAAGTAACTATGGTCTTTCCTGAGGAACATTGTAGTAAGTAGTGGATTTCAGATTTCTACCCTACTTGGTGCTGAAGTTTTTTTTTTTTTAATTTCTCCCAACATGATTTTATTTTATTTTTGCAGTGGCACGTTTGTTCACGCCGAAAATTGCTGATTTTTATGAAGCCTACTATGAGTCGAAAGGAGTGAATTTCATAAAGGGAACTGTGTTGTCATCATTTGAAAATGATTCGGATGGAAAGGTAAGTTTATAGCCCTTCTACAAATCAAGTGTATCAAATTCTAACCATCTTAGAGATTCTGTGGGAACCATTTAGTTATCCAGAGTTTAGTGCAGCATACATACTTTGATCTGGGCTATTATTTTCTATCATATCCACAGGTGACAGCAGTAGTTCTCAGAGACGGAACGCGAGTGCCTACTAACATGGTCGTCGTAGGCATTGGAATTCGTCCAAATACGAGCCTCTTCGAGGGTCAGCTGGCTATAGAGAAAGGTGGAATCAAGGTCAACGGTCGAATGCAGACTAGTAACAGTTCTGTCTATGCTGTCGGTGATGTAGCTGCTTTCCCTGTCAAGTTATTCGGCGGTGAATATCGTCGGCTTGAGCACGTAGATTCTGCTCGGAAGTCTGCAAGGCATGCTGTTTCAGCTATTACAACACCTGACAAAACAGTTGACTTTGACTACCTGCCTTTCTTCTACTCCAGAGTCTTCACACTTTCTTGGCAGTTCTATGGAGATAATGTTGGAGAAGTAATACATTATGGAGATTTCCTCGCCAGAAGATTTGGTGCATACTGGGTCAATAAAGGCAGGATTGTGGGGGCTTTCCTGGAAGGAGGGAGCAGAGAGGAGTATGAGGCTATTGCTAAGGCTGTTAAGCTCAATATGGTAGCTCATGACAAATCAGAGATAGAAAAGCTGGGAGTCGAATTTGTATCGAATGCCGGTCGACATCAAGAGGTAGCCGGTGGCCTTGTTCTTGAAAAGCCGCTCTACGAATGGCATGCTGCTGCTGGAATCGGCATCGCTTTATTTATCACGGCGTTTGCTTACTGGTATGGGAAGCGCCGCCAAAGATGGTGATGCTGGTGAAATCTTTCCCTGTATTGCTATAAAATTCCATTGATGCACACTGCCTCTGACCATTTGCCTGAAGTTGATTGCAAACATAGAGCATGTACACAGGCAGTTACAGATCCCATTTGTCTTCTGTAAATCACTTGTACCAGAGTATATATTGGTTATTATAGCGCATAGCATAATGTTGGAGACTAATTTATAATTAATTGTTGTAAAAATTTTGCATACAATATTTTAGAAATGTATCTATGAATATTTAGACCATGTGATATGATGAATTTTAAAGTCTTTTAGGTGGCAATTTACCGCAGCCCATGATAGTTAGTGCTAGTGGTAGAGTTATTTGGGACAATTAAAATGTTCTTGAACAAATGTTGGACTAACTTTGCAGGGCTCAAGTTTCTATTCATAGATGATAAGAAGAACAATATCCTGACCTTTAATACTCAACATAATGAATTCATGAAGCACTTAGTCAGTGTTTATCTAATTATCTAAATGTTAATCCTAACAAAAGTGTGGTGTGAGCTCTTTGCTTTTGATCTACCACTTTTAGACCAACAAAACAGGAGAAGATTTAAAAGATCAACTCATATTAGAATTTCCTTAAGATTTCATTTTACTGGCTGAAATTTAGAAGACCATTTCTTTGAGATGAAAGATTTTCCATTGATATACCATGACCCTCCCAACAAAATTAACTCATAATCTTCAAAACAAGTCTTCTGTAAGGGATATAAGATCAACAATACTTTTAAGTTTCCATATCCTTTTCATAGATTGAAGAAGATTACAATAGAAGGGTCGTTTACACAATGCATAGCACACCAATGCAAGATTCCACCACTTACAACCTTCTTCAACTTCAAGATCTATAAAAAGAAACTTTATCTTGTATTCAAAGTATGCATGAGAGATTAAAGTTTTGGGAATTAGGAAGATTAGAAGAGATTATATAAGCTTTATTTGGAACATGAGAACTATAACCAAGAAGAAAAAAAAATAAATAATATTCATATTTTTTTAAGAGGTTAAATAGGTCGGCAGCTCGACTGGTTTAGAATGATTCAAGGACAAAAACTATTATTTATATGTTTCGAACTGGGCCAACCACCGGTTTATGATAAAATTGGTCGATCTGGTCCTATTTTCCAAACACTACTTAGATCTGAACAAGAAAGACGACAATTGAGATTTTATCAAGGAGAAAATGAAAGGGAGAAGGAGAGGAACCTGAAAACACTAATGGAGCTCGGGGTATACAAAAGAAGAGGTTAATTAAACTACTCCTATTCAAAAATTTATCTAAATATCATTGCAGCTTGAGGATTTCTCATAGGGCTGTATATGAACCAATGCACTCGGTTAATAACTTGAACTCGACTCAATTTAGACTCGATCATGTTCGTTCAAGTTAGTAAATAAATAAGCATGAACATATTTCTAAAACTTGAAACTTAAATGAACTAAATATGAACATAATCGAACTAGTTCATTTATGTTCACAAATAAACTCATTTGGTTTTCAACAAACAACTTGTTTAATACTCGATATGAAGCTCAAATATATCACATATCATAGATGATATATTATTTAAATAAAAATTAATTTGCTATAATTTATTTAATTATATAATTAATCATAGCATATTGTTATTATAAGTATTTTTAGATTAAGTCTTAATAATGTATTTATTTTATTATTTATTATTAAGAATTTAAAAATTAATATGATGAAATCCTAAAAGTGAACGTCACTTTTGTTCATTTCTTTTTTGTTATGCTTGATCGAACAACTTTTGATTTTTTTCAAATATTTTAAAGATTGTTGACTAGTTTCACATTATGAGTTAATTTATAATACTAGTTTAGTTTAAATTTTTTAAACTCTTGTTTGATTTTTTTTTTTCCATATTAATTCATTCTTGTGAGATTACATATATTACAGACACTAGATGATAACATTCCAGTTAGTTTATTTGCTTATATCATATACAAATTATACGACTTATTCAATTGTTTATTTATTTAGATTTCTAAAATTTATGTTTTCTTTTATATGAAAATTTAGATTTTTTGTTTGAATTTTTAGTTCTTTTATTAACTCTTTTAAATAAACGTTTACTTGTTAAAACAAATCAAGTACAAATATTAAAAATTTTAAGCAAGAAACTTGAACAGCATGTGAAAGCTTGATGCAAGCTCAAATCGAACATGAACAACTTATAATTATATCAAGCATCAAAGTATGATACACTCGGCTGGGCTCAATTACGAGAAAATATTACATCATGAGTCATGATGTATTTTCATGTGCGGATTGTATACAAAATAACACCACAATACTTTCAATAACACCTCTAATAACCCCATCCGCACCTAATCAGGATTAAATATTTTTTGCTCATATTACAGCCCTAATCTCTCCTCATAATTATTCAAATATTCGCTCCCCGCCCTACGGCCACAGTGCGGGCCCACAGAATTTGACACTGCGGTATCGTGTTAGGGGAGGTAGAAGAAATCAGCTCTATATATATGTGAAAGAAGCCATTTCATTCCTCTCGCGAAAGCTCGCTGATCCAAGTTCATGGCGAACGATTTAGGGGAGGTAGAAGAAATCAGCTATATATCATTTCATTCCTCCCGCGAAAGCTCGCTGATCCAAGTTCATGGCGAACGAATCTTCCGGTGTGCGGAAACTATTTCAAATTGTAAACTATCAAGTGCTATCAGCTCTCATTTTCATTTACGGAACTTTATCGAGCTCGAACTCTGCTAATTGTTTTATTTGTCAATTTTCTGGTGATTCATTAAGCTCATCTCTTTGGCGATTGTATGGGGGAACTCAAGGGGAGTTTCCTATAGGATGGTTAGACCTTAGGACTGGGGTGATCTGGTGATGGTTGAAATGGCTTGCACACACTACACTCTCTCACGTACCCCAAACCCTAGAATCCCATAGTTTGGTACAAAGATGCCGGCAGTCTGGGATCCTCTGCAGATTGACAATGTCGCTGAAATGCTTCCGCGAGTTGGAAACCCCTTGCGTCCGTATCTCGAGTAAGAGCAGCCGAAGATTTTCAAAGATGCCGGCTATCTGGGATCCTCTGCAGATTGACGATATCGCTGAAATGCTTCCGCGAGTTGGAAACCCCATGCGTCCGTATCTCGAGTAAGAGCAGCCGAAGATTTATTGTTCTAATATCTAGAGCGAACTTGAAATTACAAACCCTAATTGTTTGATTAAGCAGAAACTTGATCTTCAGGAGATGGTCAAAATTTCTTGTGTTCATGCGAACGAAAGCTCATATCCTTTTCTGTATCGAGCAGTTTCGGACACGGGAGTTGGAAGCTGCTTGGATGAGTTTCGAACAATGGACTTTGGAGCTCATCTTGTTCAATGGGATAAATGGGGTAAATATTTCCTTAAAAGTACTACCATCGGAAATTTTTCTGTTAAAGGAAGGGTAAGTCATTCTGGGCCCGTTTTGAGATTGGATAAATCACGGTCCAACATGGAAGTATCGCATCATCTTGATGTTGGGAAGTCCTCCTCTGTAGCTGATAGTGCAGGGGAAATCGAAGATGTTTTAAATATGGATTTTAGCTGCTTTTATTTATTTTTGTCTTTCTAGTCTTTATCTTTGTTATCCATGGTTACCAACTAATTTGTCTTTTTTTTCTTAGATGGATTGCTTTTCATCACTACAACAAGTAAGTTATCTTTATTGCTTCACATGTATACTATGAGCTAACTGGTTATTTGATGTTCACAAAGTAAATTTGTATTTAGAGTTATCTAGCAAAGATTTAATTGCATTATCATTATTAGTTATGAACATCAACAATTACCTGTGTTACTCATCTTTTCACGCTTTGGTTGGTATTGTTGCATTTTAAGAGTTCCTACTTGGCTAAATATATTTAATTTCTTTTTCAAAAAATCTGATGATATAGTTTTTCTTAGCCTAGAGCTTTCTTTGGATTAAAAGCCCATATTTTTGTCTTCATAACATTTGCCACATAATTAGTCTGAATTTAGTTGAAGTTAGATATAAGGTTACTAGTAGGGAGTTTAAGAGAACAAATTATGTTGCTAAGAATTTTTCTTTTAATAATTTTTATAATGGATTAGAGACTAAAAAATGTAAACGAGATAAGAGGAGTAAAGATTTAGTTCAAATAAAGTGTATTAAGAATGAATTATATGAGGATATTGAATATAGTTTAGTGAGATATTTTGATGTTAAATAGAGATTGTGAAAATACGATTGACTTTAGTAATATTAATATTATAAATAAAAACCAATTTTTTATTTCTACCGTCACATTAGTAAAACAAAAATTGAGACGATTTTAAAGAAACTAAAGTGTGAAAAAGTAGTACGACATGATGATTTTTCAGTAAAAGTATAAAATTGTTTAGTAGATCTAATAATTTTCTGGCTTATTAAACTTTTTAATATTATTTTAAAAGTTAAAAAGATGCTCGACGAGTTCAGAAGGAATTTATTAGTTCTTATTTTTAAGAGTAAAGAAGATGCATAAGAGTGAAAAATTATAGAGGAATTAAGTTAATGTGTCATAAATTAAAATTATGGAAGAGACAAATTGTAGATAGATTATGACATGACACAAAAAAATTTCAAAATCAATTTGGGTTTATGATGGGCAAAGTTTACTATGGAAGTTATATATTTATTGAGAGGTTTGATGGAGAAGTACAAAGAGAATGAGGATTATCTACATCTTATTTTTGTTGATTTAGAAAAGTTAATGATAAGGTTTCATGGGAAATACTTTGGAGAGTTTTACAAAAGAAAAGTGTTGATATTGCTTATGTTCAATTCATTAAAAATATATATTAGAGCTGTTAATTGTATTTAAACACAAGAACTATTGATCAAGTATTTTCTTTTATCAGTTGGATTACATTAGGGATTGATTTTAAGCTCATATCTTTTTTTTTTAGTTTTATGTTCTTACTAGACATTTATAGAAGGATGTATCTTGGTGTATGCTTTTCGCTGATGATTTCTTCTTGCGGATAAGGCGAGAGAGTTTAGGAGAAAGTTGAATTCTGGAGGTCACTTTCGTTTGAGTAGATACAAAATTGATTACATGGAATAAAATTTTAGTAACATTAGACAGTGACAGTGTTGTAAAAATGGGTGATCAAGTCATTAAAAAGAGAGAACATTTTATATATCTTATGTATATTGTTCAAAATGATGGTGATATGGATGGGGATGTTATTAGTAGAATTTAATTTGAATGGTTGAAGTGGAGGAATGCATTGGGTCTATTGTGTGATAGAAAAGTATTGTTCAGGCTTGAAGTAAAATTTTCTAAGATGGTGCATGGTGAGACCTTTAATAATTTATGGCGCATAATGTTAGCTTGTACAAGAGAAAGCATAAAATTAAGTTAAGTGTTGCTGAGATGAGAATGAATAGGTGGATGAGTGACTTTACACCAAAAAAAAATGAGAAATGAATATATTCATGGAAGGGTTGGAGTAGCTCAGGTGGTAGACAAGATTAGAGAATTTCCTTTGATGTGATGGTCACATTAAACGTCGAACATCTGTTGACCCAATTAGCAGAGTAAATATTTTAGATTTGACAATTGTTAAGAAGGATAGTGGTAAAAATTAAAAAGACTTTAGGCTTGTTGTATAAAAAAAATGATCTTAGTTTATTAAAGTTAAATGCAAATATGACACTCAATAGGACAAAATGTAGAAAAATGATTCACGTAAACAACCCCACTTAATGAGATAAAGCCTTATTATTGGTCTAAGCTCTTTGAAGAGTATGGAATATTTCATAAAAATTGCTTGCCAACCTTAGCAATTCAAACAATATCATGAAATAAAACACTCAAGATTTTATGTTCAAATTCTTGCATGCTTATCCTTTGTATTCATGAAATTGTTTTTATATTCACAAGATTTAAAAATTTGATCCTTTTGTGGAATGTGGTAATTTAAAAGTTCAGTATTTTTTTAAGAATTTGTCACTAGTCTACATAATTTTTGAAACAATTTTGTATTCAGTATATGATGAATATCATCTTCTCATGGAATTTGGTTATTTGAAATGTCGATATTTTTAAAGAATTTATCACCAGCTCTACGTTATCTTTGAAGCAATTCTATATTTAGTATATGAAGGATATCATCTTTTCATGGAAGTCAATTGATTAAATTCAAAACTGGCATATTTTTTTTGAAGCTTAGGGAACTTGTTTATAATTTTTTAAACTAAGGAACTTGGTAGAGGAGAGTTCAATTGTCCAACATCTCTTGAGATTTCCTTAATCATTATTTGTGAGCTCATAAAATTTCTCAATAATTAAAATATTGCTCAAAGTTATTTTTTGTCATTCATTATCTCAAAATTTGATGCTAGTATTTGATTCAACTTGAGGAAATTTGATTATTTATGAAATTTAATAATTCAAATTTATCTCATTGACTAGTAGTTCAAGCAACTCATTAAAATTAAGATTTCAGAAGATAAGTAGTCTTAACCATAGAATTCATCTTTGGCATTTGTAAAAAAAATCAAATTGAGTAGAGTGATTTCATTGTAATTAGTGAGTTTAAATGGTTGCCTTAGAAGACGATAACTCTATCATATGGTGGGACCCATTGAAGGAGGGTACTCGATGCAAAGACATCAAAGGAAAACGTGTTACAAGTCTCGACCACTTGTGCTTCTATATTTTCAATGATCTATGTTATTTGGCTAAAAGTTAATTTGACATAAAAGAACTATAATAGTTAAATTCATTTTGTAATAAATGATGCTTTCATGTAATTTGAAAAAATATTAATTATAAAAATGAGAGACATGATTTTCAATACATTAAATACAAAAATAAGCCAGGGATCCTTGCTTGGATGAACGCCTATTATCTACATTCTTAAGAAATTGAAGTGGGACGTGACTTCTAAGTCCTGAACCGACCACGAGAGTGCTGGTCGCTGAACCGACCAACTAAGGTTGTGAGCTGGATGTCACCGCTCAAAAGACTTAAATATTACTTTTCGGTCCTACACCTAGCCGATGTGAGACTTTTTGTCCGTGACATTCTCCTCTACCCAATCACATGACGCCCTCATCACCGATCGCCTCCACCGAGGGTCCCACTGGAACATGAAGAGTCCACACACCTGACAGACAGTAATCTGCTCTGATACCACTTATCACCTAAAAAAAAAAAAACTCATCCCGATGGTTAGTAGCCCGAGACTTAAATATTGATTTTCTCGACACTACAACAAACCAATGTGTGGGACTTTTGTCGGTGATAGGGAGCAAAAAAAAAAAACTCATCCCGATGGTTAGTAGCTCGAGACTTAAATATTGATTTTCTCGACACTACAACTAACCAATGTGTGGGACTTTTGTCGGTGATAGGGAGCTACCCTTCACCTCCCAAAAGAGCTCTTAGGGGTGGTGGACAGCCCAGGATTTAAATACTGCTCTTCGGCCCTACATCTAGCCGATATGAGACTTTTGTCCGTGACATTCTCCTCCACCCAATCACGTGACGCCCTCGTCACGGATTGACTCCTCCGAGGGTTCCACTGAACCATTGAGAGTCCACACACCTGACAGACAGTAATCTGCTCTGATATCACTTGTCACCTCCCAAAAGAGCTCTTAGGGTGATGGGCAGCCCAAGACTTAAATACTACTCTTCTGCTTTACACCTAGCCAATGTGTCAGACTTTTGGTCCGTGATATACCGCTTTTTCTGCTCTCTCCCTTTCTGTTTCTTGTCTTGTTTCCCTTTTCCTTTCTGTTTACTGCCCAAGTGAGGAAGTGAGGCTACTTTGCCACCTAAAGGGGAGGGGCTTCCCTTTCTATTCTATCATCGACTATATATCCATTGTTTGCTTGCTTGCCTAGGAGCAATTTTTTATTGATTCTACTTTCCACACTCAGGTGTTCTTTCCTAGCTGTATCGGACGACAGGTGCTCCAACTATATCCTACTTCGAGTTTGAGGTGATGATGACCTCCATATTCTCCCGTGTATCCCTTTCCCCTATGCACTGTTCTCCAGCTGACTCGCTCACCTTCCCTTGACCAGCTGTTTCGCTGTCCCAATTTTTGCTGTCGCCGCAAACTCTACTTCGAGTTTGAGGTGATGACGACCTCGATCTATTCTCTCTAGATTAGTGCCTAAAGTCATTTGTTATTCTAGCCTAAACCCTAAACTATATCCTACTTCGAGTTCGTGGTGATGACGACCTCGACCTATTCGCCCGCGTTTCCCTCTCCCCTGCGCGCTACTGTTCTCCAGCCGACGCCCTCACCTTTTGTTTTGTTATTTTATGTTATTTCATATATCTCCTAATAATTAATATGAATTGATTATTAGAGATATTGAAAGATATATCTTTCGTTTCATATCATTTCTTTTTTATTATTTTTCTTATTATAGGATTCTTGTAATGGTTATTTATACTCCTTCATATCAATGAAATAATTAAGTATTTCACATTATTCTAAACTTTAACATGGTATTAGAGCATAATTTTGTACTCTAGCCACCAGTTTTCCTTTGAGATTTGTCGGACTCCCTTTCTGCCATTCTCTGTGCAGGGCAGGAAGGGAGGGACACTCATCTTGGTATTTGAAATAACGATTTTTTCTTCTTCCTGCAAGCTATTTTTGTTGGCCGACCCTTCCTAACCGGGAGCTTCAACTCTGTTGGTCTCCGAAAAATCTATAGCCGTCGGTTCCCCTAGCTGCCATCGTTTTTCACCTTAAATGCTATTGGTTCCCCTTTATCGGTTTTCTAAAGGTTTCTGTCACCGATCCTTCTGGCACGTAGTTTTAGCCGCCAGATCTCTCTCCGCTAAAGAGTCTATCCCGGGATTCCATTCTCGGTCCTTCTTGTCGCGAGACTGGAGCGCATCTACAGTGACGACATGCTTGAGATCCTCATCGAGGATATATTGTTTATGCAACCAACTATGGATTACTGCCACCCTCTCACCGGCGGCCTTTCTCGACAAGATTTCAGCCGGAACTCTGTCGACCGGCTCTCGCTCTCAATGACGACCCTTCTCTGATGAATTGTGTACCAGTGGCTTCTCTACCGTCCTTCCCAGCAGCATGATTTTCCCGCTATTCTTCCTTGAAAGACCTTCCCGTTATTCTTACCCGAAGGACTTTCCCATAGGAAAAAAAGTAGACTTTTTCTGCTATTCTTTCCAGTCGCAGAAAACAACACTATTTTTTTTCCTGAAATCCAGCACTGCTTCCTGTCATTTCCTGTTGTTCTTCTATAAACATTCAACATTAGGTCTTGCAGCTGGATCCATCACCGACCCTTTCTCTTGCAGTATTTTTTCTTTTGTGCCCAAGCGTTAGGGGGAGTTGTGTTTCCAGCCGCCCTTTCTCCTGCTGCTTTCTCTGTCAGTAGAATTTGATGGGTGTGATTTACTTTTTATCTCTTTGTGAAATTCCCAATTGAAGAGCCGCCACCGATCGCCATCAATGTTCGGAGAGCGGGACTTTCTCTCTCCAGAGGCACTCCTACTCGAAGAGGAGAAGTTCATCATTGGTGAGGCGAGATTGGATTTATCCTTGAATGGAATCTCGACAGCCAACCTACATTCTCTTCTTCATCGGTTTCATCCCTGTTGCCGAAACCCTCGTCTATCTTCTCTCTAGGCCGAAACACATGACAAACAAAACTCAAAATTCAACCAAATATGAACTTTGAGTCTTCCTATAGGCACTGTAGAAACTGCAGTCAAAAGACAATCACAATTATCTACTTCCGTGCAAACTCCTCTGCATCTCTCTAAGCTAAAACACATTACAGACAACTCAAAGTTCAGCCAAGCCTGAATTTTGAGTCTTTCTGTTGATCAAACTCCTCTACATCATTACCTGTAGGAGCTTTCAGTCTACCTACATACACTGCATGAACTGCAGTAAAAGACAATCAAAATTTTCTACTTCTCTGCAAATTCCCTGCAGCAGTACTAGTATGAGTTTTCCGTCATCCTACAGTCACTGCAGGAATTGCAACCACTAATGTCTACTTACCTGCTGTCGGTCAACTTTTTTTTGATTGATTAATTTTGAAAATATGGTGTATGAAAATACCTTCCGTCTGTCTACAGACACTGCGGTAACTACAACCAAAGACAACCGCAGTACATGATAAAAACTTCTAGTTCTACTTCACAGGATCTTGGTCGCTCATTGTTTGATGTTTTCAAATTCAAATTGAACGTGATTTTCAACCATGTTTCAACTTGAGGGGAAGTTTTATGAATTATAATAGGAAATAATTTATTCCTGTAAGAAGTTATGATGAATAAATTATTTACTTAGATTAAGGAGATTTTCATTCTTATTTTATATTTATTTTCTTAGATTAGAAATTATTTGTTTTCTTATTTTATGTTATTTCATATATCTTCTAATAATTAATATGAATTGATTATTGGAGATATTGAGTGATATATTTTTCATTTTTATTATTTTTCCTATTATAGGATTATTGTAAGGGTTATTTATACCCCCGTTCATATTAATGAATTAATTAAGTATTCCGCATTATTCTGAACTTCAACATCCCCCATCCCATCCTCTTCTTGCTACGCTCGCCAATTTCTTTATAACTTACCACTACCCCTCATAGACCTTATCACCGTTGCCCGTTGGGCCATCCCTATTAGCCCTGATCGAGGATTCTTGTTATGTTGCCTTTTCTTTTCTAATTTGAGTCTTGTTTATAACCTCATTGGCTTGGAGGAATAAAATTTTGCTCTTCCTATTGCATTCGAGATAACTACGGTATTAGAGATGAGTTTCCATTATGTCCAACATCAGAACTTTTTTCGTCATTCTTACGCTTCAAGTATCTATTAGAACTTTAGTGGAAGATATTTACATAGTGCCAAGCAAAATTTATCAATCTTTGGTCTACCAATATATCTAAATATAAAGTTACGCCCTTTTTTAATTTATTCATTATTTTATCTTTATAATTGGCTAGGTTGAATCACCCAAAAAACTTTAAAACTTGAGAAGCGCTTGATTGATCCAACTTTAATTTCTTCAATATTTCCTCAATTTTGGCTGTCCAGGTTTGAATTGAGCAATATGAATTTTCTTTATTTGCTTGGCTATAATGGATTGCTTAGGCCTGAGTTCTCTTCCAAGAGTTGCTCCACTCTACCTCTCACTTTATTGTTCTTTGTAATTGTTGTTTATTTGATTTAGTTAGAAAGGATGTCATGTCAAGAATAAACAAATTGTTACATAGCAAACATATGTAAATCCCAGTGGAAAAGCAACTATGAAGATAACTGGACAAACAGTTCTTTCGAGATCAAATTGAATGCAATTTGTTTTTGGGCATTATCATAATGTATAACAGAAAATCATCTTCTCCAATCTTAAATTTTAATTAAATTTGCTTACTTTATAAGATTAGATATTTTGTTCAATCTCTTGTTCCTTGTGTAGTTGTTTTTCAAAATATAAGAAAATCAGAGAATTATAAAAGATGAACTCTCTCAAATTCGCATGCACCTGCTTGACTCCATATGAATTCACCTAGATTAGTGCCTAGAGTCATTTGATATTTGTTTCTTGTCATTTTGTTTTTAATACTTTATTTAGGCATCAATGAAAAAGATATTCATCACTACCGATTAAATTTACAAGAAGCAGTCTCTTCGAAGGTGAGGTTAAAAAGGCTTCCTTCCACATCTAAACATTTTGGCACCTTCAGGCATGTAATCGACGATCATCATATTTTTTCATTAGATAAGTGAAGTGTTTGAGAAATGATAGAAGTATCAATCATTTCATATGTATGGTCACTTCCGTTTCAGTGGGACAGAGGTATATTTTTCAACTGATGAAGACAATATTGATGAGCTTGTGACATGGGTTGTTCACTTTGTTCAAAAGGTACAAAGTCATTTCTGTTCAAGCAGTTGAACTTCTTGTCATTGGTACAATATTGAAGTGATGATTCCATGCTTATGTACCAAAGAATTGGATCTGCTTTCTCTCCAAAGGCTATTCACATTCTACATTATTTATGGTTGGATTACTTCCGCAGTTTTGTTGAAATTGATATGTATTGTAACCATGTTAAATTTTTGCACTAGTATGAGTCAATAGTTTAATACTTGTATTTATAAATTATATTTAGATGAGGTCATTTTACAATGTAAAATCTTACCAAGTGATGTTAAAACAAGATAGATTGAAGTTTTGCTAACTAACCCTAAGTGTCGAGAAGTTCTATTCATTTTGATATTTAGAAGAATTAATCATTCTAATACTCAAGTACATTCATTTTGAAATTTAGAAGAATTATTCATTCTAATACTCGAGTACATTATATTGTTGGTAAATTTTGAATTGTTGTCTTCCGTAGTTCATTTCATCAAGCAAGTTATCTTGAAATGAAGAAATAAGAACGAAAGGGATCAAATATAAGTATTGAAAGTGATTGTTTTCGTTGCATACTATGTTTATCACCCAAGATGTTATACCAGTTAATTATCAGATTTTTCTCTTCTATAAAGCTGTCAGCCAAGTCTTTTTTCCAATTAAGCTACCAACGCCCTTAGGATAATGTCTGAAACTTGAAGTTACAAGGTTTTTGCTGGAAGTTTATTCAACTTGAAACCAAACCAATTTTTCTTGAAGAGAAGTTGTATAACAATGAAAACTTTGGTAAACATCTTATCTCCTTCATTCATGAGTTTGGCTTCTATAGAACCTTACAATATTTTTTACAAATAACCCCTAAACATGTTCTATATTCCCTATTTATAATTAGACCTCTCAAAATAAGATACAAATCTCACCACCCCCCTCAAAATGGGCAAAAAATATTTACTAAGACAAATCTAATGAACTATGTCTTTTAGTTAGGCAGTCAACCACCTGCTTTCTAGTGGCTACATGAGTTAGCTCCTGTAGCTCATTATTCAACTTTTCCTTGATGAAGAATCTATGAAAATCCACATGTTTGGTTCAATCGTGTTGCACAGGTTGTTGGCAATACTGATTGCTGACTTGTTGTGACACCCAACTTCATTTGAGTTCCTTGATACACCTTGAGCTTGACCAACAAGGCTCTCAGTCACATCATCACGGAAACTCCTAAGGCCATGGCTCTATACTTTGCCTCTGTTGTTGACCTGGCTACTATAGATTGCTTCTTGCTCTTCCAAGAGACCAAGTTGCCCCCTACGAACATGTAGTATTCTAAGGTGGATCTTCTGTCATCTGCACAACTCGCCCGATCAACATCACAATAGCCCTCAATGTCTACGTGCCCATTTTTCTTGAAAATCAACCCCTTCCCTAGTGCACTATTCAGATACCTTAGAATCTGATACACTAAGTTCATTTGACCCTTCCTTGGATCATGAATATAGCGGCTCCTCATGCTCACTGTAAATGAGATATTAGGACGCGTGTGACTTAGATAAATCAAACGACTCACCAAGTTTCTCTCACGATTAACTGATACTCTTGTCTCTGCACTCAGCTTGACCTTTTGATCAATTGGAGAGACTGCAGACTTGCATCTTAGCATACCCGTTTCTGTGAGGAATCTAGTACATATTTCCCTTGAGATAATATCACCCTCTTTGATACATAATCCACCTCAATTTTAAGGAAATATCTGAGATGTCCAAGGTCCTTCACTTTAAACTCTTTACCCAATTTTATCTTTAGTTGAACAATCTCTTTCTTATCATCACCAGTGATAATCATGTCATCAACATACACAACAAACAAAGTGATGTGACCATCATTTTTTTGATGAAAAATACCGTATGGTCGACATTGATCTGCTGATATTCCTTTGTCAACAAAAATTTTCTAAACTCGTCAAACCAGACTCAAGGGGACTGTTTCAAGTCATAAAGCGACTTCCGGAGCTTGCACACCTTGCCTACTGTCTGACATGTACCGAATCCTGTTGGTATGCCCATATACACCTCCTCCAGTAACTCACCATGAAAAAAAATGTTCTTCACATTTAGTTGGTGTAAAGTTTATGCACCATTCCAGCCAGAGTAACCAATATTCTCACCATACTCATCTTTGCCACTGGTGCAAAAATCTCATCATAGTTAATGTCATATGTTGGACTGTATTCTTTAGTCATCAATCATGTTGTAACGCTCCACTTTCTCTTTTAAGTTTTGTTTTTCTGTGAGATCCACTGGCATTTAGGGCTGTCAAAATGACTTATTGTTTACAAACAACTCGTTTCGGCTTGTTAAGTAGCTCGTATTCGATTCATTCACTGAAAAAACGAGTTGAACACGAACAAAGTTTTTGCGCTCAATATATAAACGAGTCAAACACGAACAAAGTTTTGACCATCCTTCTTCTGCTCGTTTTGGCTTGAAATAATTATATATATATATATATATAGATGTGTGTGTGTGATTGATGAGTATTATGTTTAAATAATTTAATTGACTACAAGACTACAAAGATAATAAAAAATTAAAATTTTTAATTAAGAAATTATTAATTAGAAAATTGAATAAATATATACTAAATTTTATTTAAATGAATATTTTAATATAAATAATAAAGTTTAAATCTCGCTCTTACCTCTAACATTTTATGGCTGTGTGAATAGGATTATCAAAACAACTTATTGTTCATGAACAGTTCGTGTTCGACTCGCTAAACAAACAAGCCGAACAAGGAAGCCGAACACGGACAAATTTATTGAGCTCGATATATAATTGAACCGAACACGAACAGTGATATTTTTTAACAAGCCGAACACCAACAGATCTCGGACTCGCTCAAGCTTCGCTCGTTTACACTCCTAGTTGCACTCAACTGTTCTTTTTGCCGTGGTAATTGTACCATCTCCCACGTCATGTTCTTATCGAGAGGTTCAAGTTCCTCCAACATTGTAGCTTTCTACTTTGGGTCCTCCTTAGCTATCTACAAACACTTGGGCATAGAGGTAATGTCTAAAGGTACAATGAATGCTTCGTGTACAGGCAATATATTAGAGTATGAGACAAACTGAGCATTATCATATGAGAAAACAAAACAATTAAGATAATAACAATCAGTAGAATGACCCACATTGCTATGAGAGGTTCTCCTTAATGCCATGAGAGGGAGGAGAAGGGAGAGGAATCATATCACTAGAGTAATCGGCTTCGGAAGTGGAAGGTGTAGGTGTCTCAGGACTCAGGGTAGACCAAGACAAGGGAATTGATTGTACAAGTAGCACGGCATACACTGTTCTCTCATTTTGCCTCCTGCTTCTATACACTCTTAGCTCTCTTTAAGCTTGAATCCCTCCACTTTCGAGCTCATTTTCCTCATTTTTGGCTCTTCCTCAGCCGATCCTTCCCACACAACGAGACAAGACATCGTTTTCACATGTACCAATCTCTGACCATCACTACTCTCCCCCTCACCACCCCTCATACCTCCAATATTCGACGAGTCACCAATTGGTATGGTCACCTCTAGGATGTAGTACGCTTTGAGCTCTCTAAATGACACATCCATGCTCACAAACAATCTCTTTTCTATCGAACACCAAAAAACATACCCCTTCTGAGTAGCAGAATAATCCACGAAAATATTCGTCACAGCTATAGGATCCATCTTCCCCACTGATGGTCTGTTGTCCTTCATAAAAACCTTCAATGGGAGGATTTCGCTGTTGTCTCCTTTCAACATTTGACAATGAATTTTCAATCCAACACTCTCAAGGGCATTCTATTGATCAATTGAGCTCACATTCAACATTAACAGGTTTATGAACTAATAGATTACAACTCATATTAGCTTATTTAATGTCTCATCCTTATTAGGACAATGCATCTTGCTTTATCTTGTTTGCAACTAAGTCAGCAAAGAGATTGTCTGAATGGGGGAGCCAATCTTAAAGACTACAATCCTTTTAGTTATATGAACAAATAATTAAATTCACAACGTCAGAAGTCAATTTTAGTAAACTCACAATTGTATTAGTTTCATTTGATGGTTATTAGGACACCGAATCCTTTGCAAATCAAGACTCTACGCATCAACCTCTAACATATTCGTAGCTTTTGGCTTAATAACTAAATGAGCACATCGGCATTTACATGAAAATAATCTCCCTTCATGCAGTTACTTCATTAATCTATTTGTTGGATTTAGCTTTGTTTGTGAGCAATATTAGAACTTTGATAGCATGACTTTCAAAGCTCTGTTGATTAAAGAATAAAGAGAAGAAGAAGAGTTCTTTTTAGAGTGAGAGATGCTTTGAGACAATATAATTTGTGGCAAAGATTCTCCACAGCCTTAGTGTGTGAAAGTTGGCTTCTGAAAATTTTTATCTGTAGATCTTTGTGGATACAAACAAGCTATGTTTTATCTTAAAAAGTGAATAAAAAGTACATATGCAAGAGGTCCTGGGATCATGGCCTTGCATATGCGGTGTATGTGCATTTGGGTGAGTGTGTGGAAAAAATGTTATAAAAAAAGGTGAATAAAAAGTATATTTTTTGGACTTTTTCATATACATATGAATATATTTAGTTAAAGCACTCATGTGATTTTTTTGGATCACAACCTAAACATGTTAATGAAGTTAACAACTAGGTGATCAAGGTTGTGGGTCTAGAAGTTAAGTTGCCTATCCACTTGACGGTGTTCTTGACTCTTCAGTGAAGTTATTGACCTTAATTAGACGCTAGCGAGTAATTCCTAATCTGAACTAGTGACCCTTTAGGTGGGGTGTGTTGGCCTAGTCTAACCTTAGGCTAAGCATTTTTTGGGAAGTCCTCAATATTCTTGCCTTGTCCATCCTATTCGATCATCGACGAGCTTGCTGTATTATCCTTTCCTACCACTCTGCCTCATCTCTTGTTTGTTGAATTGCATTTTGGGGATATTTGTATATACATTTGGATTCATGATTTAATGTATCTCTATTGATTAAACAAGTGAATTGAATGACTAATTTGTTTTTATTGAATGGTAAAGGAAAAGTGACATTCTACTGCCTTGATAAGTTGTTGCTTTGGGAACAACAGCTATTTCTCACTTCGGTAATGAGATTGTTGTTTGTTGTATACATTAGCAATTGTAGTTGCTTATAAACATGGATGGATCCTTCTCATTTGAAGCTTTACTTTTTCCTTCATTTTTTCCTCTTGATACCTTTGCAAATTCTCGTTTATCGAATTGAGATGGTTGATGCACTTGTGGCTGAAACAATGGATGTTGTTTATCGTGAGGTGCATCAAAGTATTCTTTGCAAGCAGAAACAAGTTCAACAAAATGAAGGATAGAGGTTAAACCAGCTGACTTCAAAGTAGAGGAGAAGTATAGCTAAGGGTGGGACAAATAGGGTGGCAGAATCCTAATATAGTCATCACTCAAGTAGTCTCAATGGAACCCCTTGTTGCTCTTATAAACATGTTGAATTTTCTTATCATGGAACTTCAACTTGACTTAGCGATGTCTGCGGCTGCTCCAACTTAAATGATCCAGTCTCATTTGAAATACACGACTTCAAAATATTCTTATTATAAAAATTATGTTATCTCATTAGGTCCCACAACTTATTTTTTGGATCCCTTGATAGAGGGTCAATTATGGGTCGTTGCAAAGTATGGTTGATCAGTTAGCTACATAAGAAGGGATAAATTTAGAATTTCTCTTTAAACTACTCGGCTAATATAACATTTATTTGACTATCAATGAGCTTTTTGGTTCTTGTTTAGTAGAATCAAATTCTAGTGTTGATGTAGGTTCAACCTCTCAAACTTGCTTCTGGTTAAAACATTTGTAATGATGTCTTATTGGGATTTCTTTTGTTAATTTTTTGAGAAGAAGGCTTCCGCTTCCTAAATTTTTAGTGAATGGGCTGAGGTTAAAGGATATCATGCATGTTTTCAATAAGTAAGCCTTAGTGACCTAAAGGCGTATGTGCTCTTGAGATTGTATGAGAGACTACCTTGGCTACTTAGTAGAATTTATATTTTGGGAATGTGAACCCAGCGTTGGCATTGAAGTACTTGATTTTTTGAGACAAATTTCATCTTCCAAATGGGGGGATGACAATCGTGCTATATGATGTTAGGTTTATTTTAGGCATTTGTATTGATGGTCCAACTCTTGTTGGTTGACTCAGTGTTGGGTATGGCCGCAGATAGATCTATGATATGAGTGTTGTGACAATTTGTTTAGGTGTCATCTGAAGTCAGGAATCTAGTACCATCACCTAAATCACCTAACCATTACATCTAAGTGTGAATGGGTCAGGTCCATACATAGATTTGTTTACCACTTCACTGGCTACATTGGATATTCCGCTACGATTCATATTTAGATTTGGATGATATTCAGTTCTTGTGACATTTTTGTGCTTATATGTGTGTGTGTGTGTGTGTGTATTGTATTTGGTATTATCTTTTTCCAGGTATTTCATGACGTGAGGTATTTGATATTATCTTTTTCCAGGTATTTCATGACGTGAGGTACATTTTCACTATTTGTTGCTTTTGAAAGATTTATCCTAAATCTCAAAGTACTTGTGAAACCCCTTAAGTTCGCAGGATCTTGGTGTAAATCTTTGGCTACACTCGCCCTGTGACCAGAATGAAGCTGAACTCTTAAATTCGAGGCTCCTTTTGGTGTAAATCTTTGGCTACACTCGCCCTGTGACCATCATTTCATTTTTGGTTACATCATCATTTCATGATACACTCGCCCTGTGACCATCATCTAGTTTCATCTTTGAGGTTCATTGTAATATTTTGTACAGTTATATACACCACCATTGTTATTCGTGACTTACCATTTTGGGATGACACCTACCATAATATCTTTAGTACTATATTATCTGAAATTGTATTGAATGTCCGTTCTATTGCGACCCTTGCCATCACATGTCATGACATAGACTGATCATCTACCGGCAACAAATGAAGAGAGAGAGAGAACGTTGACGATAACACAAAAGAGCATCATCTACATGAATGTCCAATTTGAGCTTATGATTATTACAAACATGGTATAGATGCCATTCTAAGGAAAAAAATTTCCGTACGTCGTTCGTATGCAAGCTACTTACGGACAACAGATGTGATACATCAGCGAAAAAAAAACACCTCGCCGGTATATCGCGTTTGTTGTCTGCACATAACTCGGGTACGTCCGTACGCAAAATTTTCTAAGGTGATGTTGAGGAGATTTTAGTTTCTAAGAGCTATTTTTTTGTACACGTATGCTATCATTTGTTGTATTCTCACACATATTTTTGACTTAAATATGATTTTCTTTTGCTTTTATTTTAATTAAATAAAAATTTGGTGAAGTTTTAAGACATGATTAACTTAAAATTTCATTTATCATTTGAATTTAATTTTTTTAAAAATTTAAAATTAAATATTTAAAATTTTGAGGTGCACAAAATTTTTAATAAAGTTCGTTTGATTTTTTTTAAAGTAGTTTAACTTAAAAAAATTATTTATCATTTATCATTTAAATTTATTTTCTAGAAAAAATTAAAAGAAAATGGTGTAATATTTTTCAGCTAAGTAATATATTGAACAATATTTGGGTGAAATTTTAAAATAAATTTAAATTAAAATTTATTTCATTTAAACTTAAATTTTAAAGAAAATTAAGACAAAATACTGAAAAAAATTTAATTACACAAAATATTGAATAAAATTTGGGTAAATTTTAAACACAGAAACATCAATTCCGCACTTATTTCTCTCCTCATTCCTAAAAAATTCAACTGTCATTCACCCATCTCTTCACAGTCCCACCAAACATCCCTTAATAAACAAGAGAGGAAATGAACATCTCTTTCCTCTTCATTAAAATTATTTTTATTTCAATTTTAATTATCATGTCATGTCGCTCTAGAAATCATGTCATGTAGGCCCAATTTAGTCTATTGTTGTTTTTTTTAATTATGTCGATTATATTAATTTTAATTTTAATTTAGTATAATTTTAAAAATTTTCACCCGACAATACATTGATATACATATAAACGTGGATAATGTGAATAAATATTTATCTTATTAATTTAAATTTTTTATAATACAAAATTCTTCAAAATACACTAAAAAAAATTATAATAAATACTACACATATATTTCAAGCGTATGGTGGTTAATATCATGTCCACTGGCGTATGGCTTTTTTTTTCTTCTTCTAGATTTTCTTTATATATTAATGACAATTACCATGCCATTTTGGAAATTCACATCTTCAATATGAGAAATAAATGAGCCCTTCTTTTTTACAATGAATTAAAACCGTTGGTGCTGATTTGATAGTTCTCAGCATTTTATGGTTTGATTATTCCATATTGTTTATGCATTCATAATTTGTTGAGCATTATGGCATTAGAAGTCCTCTATCATATCATCTCACAATTGTTTGGTGTTCTTTTTTTTTTCTGGCAGATGCTTGTGTTAAAAGTTCAGGTAAGTTGAATAACTAATTTCTTTTATTTGACATACTTATAAAAAGAATTTACTTTCTCTTTGATTCAGCTGTTTAGGTTAAATTGTGTAACAGTTAATTCATTTGATTATATTTTTCTCAGTGATATTCTCTTTCAGTTTTGTAAAAATTATTTGGCAGTCATTAGATGTTGTGACTGATTAACGATGTTCATAAATAAGGGCATTTTTTAGTTTAAACTTTGTTGCATGTTAGATCATTTAGGTTGATAGAAAGAGTTTATCATATTAGCATTGGACAAATTTTATAAACTCAAATGAATAACTTATGAGTAACTCATAGGAGACATTAGATTTTTTTTTGGGTATGAAAAATTTGAGGAGGAAAATCATACGGTTTAGTATAAGTGAAATGATTACGCTAATTTGAATATTATATTGTAAAAGATGCATTTCTCAAAAACGAAAGAAGGAATTGATAGAATGTAATAGATACGAATTTGCATATCATACAAAACAATCTCTGAAGGCTCTCATGAACTCGTCCCACTGTACCAAAGGCAAAAGTGGCAAGGGTAACTTTTGTCTGGTGGATAAGATAATCCATCTATAATCTTCTCCATTCTCAGCAGCCTGTTCTCACCATCCACCGAACTTCCTCCTCCAGAAAAGAGGGGTGGTCGCATATCCTAAAATAGCTTCAAATACTTGTTCATTGATGTTCTTCTACTGCTACTATTTTGAGATTCATCATATCAGAAAATATATCAACGCTAACTGTGACAATTTGAGTTATATTAAATTCAACATTATCATCTTTATCATTTTTCTTCTGATTATCCATAATTCTGAAATAATAACTAAATAATTTAATTAGACTTAATTAATTCTTTCATAAAAATCATGTAATAATCTAATGGATCTATTCATGACATTTACTTGATGGAAAATAACTTAAATTTCAATATGTATTAATTTTTAACTTTACTTTCAAAAATTTAGTCTTTAAGTTTACTATTACGTTATAGTCTTAACATTCACATCTGTTTTAGGAGTACCCTTAAAACATAACCTAACACACCTTTGACTGATATTATCTCGTCGACGTATCGGTTCGTATTCTACTTTACAAGATTGGCTGAGGTGGAAATGTGTCTACTCACTTTTGGCCGATCTTCTTCTGTTGGCACAATTGTTAACGATATAAATTGTATCGGTTCGTAATCTACTTCACAATTGTCTGGGGATAGTAGGATAACATCTACGCGCACGGGTACACTTGTGTCGTTTAAATGTACCACAAGGGAGTGAGTTCCTCCTCTTAAGATACACATATAATCATTCATATATAAATCATTTTCTTCTTTTATATTATGCATTTTTTTTCTTATGAAATATTTTACCTCTATCTACTGATGAATAAATGCAATCTTACTCAATCTATAAGTCATGAAATAAATTGATATATGCACATTTACCAAAGTTTTAAAGGTCGAGAAATAATGCGACACACACACACACACACACACACACACACACA
>NW_018164496.1:862636-877424 GCF_001263595.1 Phalaenopsis equestris
TGTATATATGTATGTATGTATGTATATATGTATGTATGTATGTATATATGTATGTATGTATGTATATATGTATGTATGTATGTATATATGTATGTATGTATGTATATATGTATGTATGTATGTATATATGTATGTATGTATGTATATATGTATGTATGTATGTATATATGTATGTATGTATGTATAATATTTGTGTGTGTGACCATGCAATAAGCTAACATATATATTTTTCCTGGAACATAAGCATCGTGCAATAATCTGACATCTTCTTAAACTAGACTATTATGCAACTGTATTTAACATGCATACTTCGCGACTAACGATATGAAGAATCAAATCTATATGCATTGACATAAGATATAAAAATAAAAAAATTGCAAGTATTAATATATTTAAAAATAAAAAAGCATTGTTGTAATTTTAAAAACATAATTACTCACCCATTTATCACGTTAAATTTTCATTTTTTAATAATCAGCTTGATGTCGCAATAATCTCTATGTTGATATTAATAAACTATAAAACAAAATATCAAACTTTTAAGATTCAAGTAAGTTTATATTATTCGAATATATGCATTTGTATTCATTACTCTCTTTAATAATTAAGTTAATATGTTAAAGCTTTGGTTCTGATTTATCTATATGCAACTAAATATGGAATCATTATTTAATACTTTTAATTAAAATAATTTATATAATTATAAACATATGCACATAACCTTACCTGCACATTCGATGCTGTCAAAACCTTCTCATTCTAATCTTTTAATTTAAAGGTTTGTCCAGATTTAATCTTTGCTAATAATTCACAAGATATTTTATAACTTTATAACATCTAATTAAATAAAAATATATCTTTTATAATTAAAAATATAAACTGACTTACCTTAAGCTCGGCGTGTTTCGTCCCCAAGTCAACGGTCGATTTATCGCTTAAGTGCCTATTCAATTTATATTAATATTCATATTATTAATAATATTATTATTTATAATTCCAGTTATTACAAAGTCTGTTTGATCTGGTTAGAATAATTATGACCTGGCTTTTGTTCAATAATCTAAGCGCTATTTCAACCTGCAAGGTTATTTCTCTTAGGCATATTTTATCCAGATAGGATATTTTTTAAACAGAGAGGGCAATCATCATTATTATCCTTTTGCAAAGTTTTTGCTGTTTCTTTAGCTTCATTCTCAATTTATTTGCAAGGTTTTTTCTCTTAGGCTCATTAACACTAGTTTCTTGGCTGTTTCAAAGATTATCTTTGCTTTTTTTCTCCTCAGGATATTTTGGTTGATCTTTCAATTCAAAATATAGATAATCAGAGTTCTAGGCATGAACATTTTCTTCTGAAAACTGAAGATCCTTTTTCTGCTTCTGGCCCACTTTTTGCTTCAAGTGTTGAATCCATGACTTCTGGCCTTGAAGACTATATTCTTAAGCATAGAGGCAGTGAGGAAATAGCTTGCTCTGTTAGAGGGTAAACTTATTAAACCAAGACTATTTTGTTTGTTAACTAGTCTCTTTTATAAATTCCCTTCAGCAAACCTTAATTGGTTTAAATGATAATTGTCCCAAAGTGAGCCTAATGCGGGTTAATTGGATTTATATCCGTTTTTTATCTACTGATCTGTTGTAGAGAAGATATGAAGGTTGGAATGGGACATGCAAGCCGTTTAAGAACTGCTAGAAATGCGGGACAAGTTTTTGACGTGGCAATTGTGATAGTACCGGCAACGACAGTGCCTTGTTGTTCAAGGGCAAGTTCTCAAACCACAGAGGTTTGCTTCAATTTGTGCAACCCCTTCTATTCTCAGTAGCTACAATTGTCAAAGTAACAAATTGGAATCTTCCGCTAGTATAATTTTTATTTGGGCATTTAATATTCAATGTTATCCTTTTAGTGAAACAATTAAGTTAATTTTTGAAGCTGTTATTAATCCTTACTTTTGCATGTATTATATCTACATGGTTTTTTATCTTAGTTGAGACGGTATTCTCTGGAAAGGAAAGTACTTGCATTTCTATAAAGCAATTCATCCCCATTATCTTTTCAGCAACAAATTAACTTTCAGCCAGTAACAGCAGCTCTGCATATCAAGTTTAAGCATTCCCCTGGAAGAAAAAACAAGTATCTGTAAAGCTTAGTTTCAATGATTTGGATTAGAGTTGTAGCCGTTGCTTTAAAATGGTAACCACGTAAAGAAAAACTGAAAAAAAAAACATCAGAGTATTACAGCATTTTGTGGATTTTAATATGCTCCTAGTCGAATGACATTAAAAAACCAACATTCTTACTACGCCAAAGCCTTACACAAAGTTTTATGGTACAGGTATTATTTCTTGATTTGGTTTTTTATAATCAAGCATATCGCAGGTGCTGTACTACCAAAATTTTTCACCCACTTCAATCTCCAAGTTTGCTTTGAGTTCATTGGAAGGCATAAAATGGCAAGCTTATGGTTTGAAATTGAAGGAGATTGTAGTTGACGGAGATGGTCAGGCTGTGCTTCAGTGGGAGGATTTACCATTAGCTCACATTGACATTGCTATTCATAGCTTCTTCATGAATTGTCCTTCTCCAGAAGATCATCTTAATGGTATGTCATCACAAAGTCATTTATTTATTTATTTATTGTCATATCATCTAATTAATTAAAATCACTAATATATACCTGTGCCACTGGATCATAGGTTTTAAACTATTTGTGTTATATTTCAATTCTTATGATACTATTAAACAAAACATCTCCTACAATCTCTTATTTAAATATTTATATTGCACTATCTACTATGTTAATCTCAAAAGATTAGTAATGTTGGTCTGTTGGGTTTGCTAATGACAATCATTCATTCAAATTGTTGTTAATTTCACTTTATGATGTATTAATACTTGTAATGTTTCCATCTATCAAAAATGTATAGTATTTTGATTTTATGTAAAATAAGAATATATGATTTTCAGATACATTTATTATTTTTTAAATGCATTAAATAGAAAATTCATTTCTGTTAGTACCAATTAATTATGTTATTATTTTTTATTCAATTAATTTAGTATATTAGTATGGGTTAATAGAAATAAATGTTGTACTAATATTTAAAAATGGTTGGATGATATATTACTAAATGTGAAATTTTTAGTGGTACCTCAAAAGCTTTTCTTACAAGTGTGTTAATTCTCTCATGCAATCTTTAATGCTTTTCCAGGCACGGTACTGCCAACAAGCCAAGAGACAACGGATATGAAGCTTCTCAGAAAAGCAGTTAAGACTGCACTTGATGATTTGAAGAACAAATATACAGAGCTTTTCCTCAGCTCGCATTCTCGAAAGGTTTTACATATTTTTTCCTTTATGTCCTACTGAATATTTTCTTTCTCTTAAGAAAATCTTTGGCGCTGCTGGTTTGCAAGATTTAACTAATATTTATTCAACATTTCGGTTCAATTTTAGGGATAAATACATACAAACCACCCAAAACATAGATTTTTACAAATTAACGCGTGCTAATATCAAACTATTGATAATTTGATAAAAATGAAAAATATGGGTGGGTTTTACCATGAATTTTTATATTTGAGTGAGAATTTGACAAAATGGATGAAAGGTGGTTGATTTTTAAATAACAAGTTTCGGGTGGTCTGTACTCAGTTTTATCGGAGTTTTTAAAGTTCACAAAATTCTTATCTTCATTTTAAACATCATATTTCTCTCTTTCAGATTAAATTTTTATTCGAGTAAATCATATGGGAAGTAGTATTCAAAAGATATACATAATTTCTTTTCATAGTTTTACTTCTCTTCCTGCATTGAACTTAATCATATATTTAATTTCTTCGTAACTTAATTTTGTATTTAGTTTATGTGCTAAATCCTACCTCAATTAAATTCTATTTGCATCCAAACAGACTCTTTTCAAGTTCCTCAAAAAACTCCATGGCATTAAGATTTCCTCGATCTAGCATAATTACTAATCTACAAATCTATCAATCCAGATCCAGAAGCATGCACCAGACCTTTCAAGATCCATTGCCAGTCTCATAGCCTCATCCAACGATCAGGAATTCCAAGCTGAATGTGCATCTCTTCTGGGCCTAAACTCAAAGGATTCTGACACAAAGATGTTACAGATTTGCATCCAAGAAAAGCTCATGAAAATTATAAGCATGAATGATTTGAAAAAGGGCAAGGGCGCGGGCGCGGCGGATTTGGCTCCCAACCTCTTTGAATGTGAGCCTTTGGATTTGCATCCAAGAAAAGCTCATGAAAATTATAAGTATGAATGATTTGAAAAAGGGCAAGGGCGCGGCAGATTTGGCTCCCAACCTCTTTGAATGTGAGCCTTTGTATGACGAAGACTGCCTGGAAGATGACGAAGGTGGTCGTGATGATGATGTTGGCTTTTTGGACATATGGGATTGAGCATCTTCGTTGATTTTGAGGATAATTGAAATGGACATCCAAAATGATACCACATGTTATGTGTTTTTTTCTCTTTCATAAAAATAGGCTACTCCATTAAATTTTACAAATTATATCAGTTATATATCTTGATAGTTATACAACACGCATCAAATTAAAAAAAGTAAATTTACATACATTCTGAACTTTCTATGTATTTACATATCTAATAGCTAAGTGTATTTCACTTTTTAAAGTTAGTAATAGTTGAGGCTAAAGACTTGTGTTGTGAGTATCAATAGTCTTCTCCCAATCCATCCTTTCGGTACAATTGCCGCCTCGGTTCGAGCGTGCGATCACCTGGGTTCGGTCTGCCATCCTAGTCTAATAACCCTATCCCTTTGGTATGATTGCCACTCAGGATTGATTGTTCGATCACTTGGGTTTGATCGGTCGTTCCGGTTTGATCTCTCTTCCTTTGGTATGATCGCTAATCCAGATCGATCTTTTGATCACTTGGGTTCGATCGGAAGTCTCGGTCTGATCACCCTATCCCTTTGATACGATCGTCATCCTGGCTTGGTCGTCTGATCACTTGGATTCTATAGACCGTCCTGGTATGATGACCATATCCTTTCAGTACAATCGCTGCCCCGACTCGATCATCTGATCACATAAATTCGATCATTCGTTCTGGTCCAAATCACCCTATCATTTCGATACGATCGCCGCTTTGACTCGACCGTCTGATCACTTAGGTTCAATTGATCGTTTCGGTCCGATCACCCTATCCTTTGAGGCACACATTTGCATGCTTGTTTGCATCACATTGCATGTTCAAATTGCTTTTGCATCCATCTGGATGTTGCATTTTGCTTGCCTTGTATGTTTTGCAGCATGTATCATGTTTGGGTGTCTCTTTGAGCACCCTTATTTGTAGAGTCTCTTTGAGCACCTGCACCTACAAGTGTCCCTCGAACATACTTCAAGGTATGCACAGTGATAAACACTTGCATACTTTGTTAGGAGGCGGCTCACATATAAAGCCACTCGTTGCACATTTCAGTTGGATGAGAACACTGTAACCTCAATCCCTACGACACCATCTAGGAATGTCGTAAGTATTTCACGTTGTACTGAGTACAAATTATGCTTTCTAGCCACTGAACGCGTGCTTGACAAAATATGTGTCCATCTAGTTATGTGATTCTAACTTATACGAATCACATGTTTGACACTTAACATCTTGTGTATGCTTGCTTGTTCGCCTTTAGCGCCCGTTGCATTGATTGCATGTTTGTGTGTGCTCATTTAGGTGTCTCTCGGGTATGGAGTAATTCTCTTAACGGTATCCTATACTTGATGCAAACACATTTGTAGCATTTTTGTACTCGTTGCAGGACATCTGGTTTGGGTTCCCGGGGATGGCGTAATTTCTCTTTATAGGTAACATGTACCCAAAATACCTACTTTGTGTGTGTCATGAATGTACATTCTTGCATTCATATTTGCATGATGTGTGAATCACCTTTTGTCGTTCGTTGTGATTATTCATGCTTTGGTTGAATAATCAAAGTGGGTTCCGTCTTGTGCATGTTGTGATTATTCATCCTACTCGTTTGGATGAGTGACCCATTTGTTGGTTGTAATACCTAAACGAGCATTGTTTACGAGTATATTTGAATGAGTAATGCTAGTTTTCATATTATGATTAACTTGTGTATGACTATGCTAAGGTTCCAATGACTCTAAAATATGTTACTTGCATGTTACAAACCCACATTTAATGGTAATATATTTTAAAGTATAAAAATTGATATTTTCTTATATGCATTATCTGCCTTACTTTTAAAACTATTTAACTTAGGCCATATGTGATGCCACTTATTTAAAATGTCATCTTCTCATTGACGTGTTTTAGATCCCTTGGATTCTTAGGATGGAGTTGGTGTTGCGACCCCGTCAAAGTCATACGTCCAGACTTTACCCCTACACTGTGCACACACATAGATGTTGTGATAGGACACTATACTAGATGATGTGCTAGGCTAGGACTAGGGTGATAGGTTGTCTTTTTGATTTCTTGATTATAGTTCTCTATTGGTTTGGTTGCCCTAGCCAGACATCATATTTTGTGTTGCTTAGTGTGTGTAATGGGTGCAAGACTTCTGAACGAGTATGTTAGGGGTGTTTTTTTGGCAGAGTCATGTTCAACAGGGAGGAGCTGTAATGATTTAAAGCTAACATTTTGCTTGCAAGTGCTATTTAGCTCTCCTCTGATTAGGCATGATTTATGTTGCATGTAGATAGCTTTTTGCTAACATGATTTTCGTGCAGGTCGAGTCTTTTTTGGACTTTCTTATGTACTTTTAAAGTCCTATAAGAGTCATGTAGCGGAAAAAAGATACGAGAATGAGTTCTAAGACTTTTTTGGCGTGGAACCACGTGGTAGGGACCATGAGCAGATGCTCGTGTCCCTTATCTTAATTCAACATTCTCTTTAATGTACAACATTTTGGATCAAGTATGTATATGCGGTGCCTGATCACTCTTTTTGCTTTCTGGGATATGATGCCGACCCAACGACACTTGACCTGCTATTATTTATTTGTTTGGCTTGTTTACTTACTTGCTTCTTGCATGTGCTTGCCAGTTTCACTGTTGTTACCTTGTGATTTGTTTGGGAATCTAGCGTTGTAATTTAGGATTTTTAAGGACTAATATTTTAAGCTTTTTACAAAAATCCAAATAAAAGATTAAGATAAAATCAAAATTTAAGATTAAAATTAAAATATTTTAAGATTTTAAAATTTGCACTTTACTTTCTATATGACCTTCAGGCCGGTTTTAAAATGGTTTGTATGCATGACTATATTTCAAGTCATCTTTAATAGGGACTCCACGCTTAGGACATGATAATTGCATCATATTGCATGTCCCAAGGAGAAGTTCCCGTGCTTCTTCAACCTGACTAACCAGCATAAGTTTTATACGTAGGCGGTTGTCTAGTATGACTAGGATGTTAGAGGCTTCCAAGTTTTTTGTTTGGAGTGTTTTCGGCTTTGTAGTTGGACCTCTCTTTTCTCTTCATTCTGGTGACATCTTCACAATTTTTTTGACAAGTATAAGTCCCACCTCTTTGAGCTCTACATTTATAGGTCTAATGACTTGGA
The DNA here is from genome assembly GCF_001263595.1 of Phalaenopsis equestris. NCBI lineage: Eukaryota > Viridiplantae > Streptophyta > Magnoliopsida > Asparagales > Orchidaceae > Phalaenopsis > Phalaenopsis equestris. Next base: position 870,213 of record NW_018164496.1, read on the forward strand.
GTTTCTTTCTTTTGACCTTTGAGCTACAGAGGTTACTTTGGAAGGTGCAATTCACAGATTGCTGACAAGGAGTCTCTGGTTGTGCTTGGTCGACTACCTTCACGACTAGGTAGACTTAGGGTCTTAATAGCTTGGGATGACGTATTTGTGGTATCCTGACTCGACTATCTTTACCTGATTAAGATTACTCAACCTTTCCCGTTTGTTGAGCCCATTTGAGTCATGTTGTCCTTTGTGACTTAATTGATGTCGTCTTGTAGGCCTCGATTGTAGATAGACCGCCACCCATTTGGATATGGTGATTCACCTTATGCCTTTATGACCCGGTTAGACCTTGGAAGCATAGTGTGGACCCTATGAGTCAACTTGATTATTTAATAGTCCTTGCATGCCGATGAGCCGCTACCAATTAGGATGTGAGAGATTCACTCTCTCTCCCGTGACTTAGCGAGAGCTTTGAATGCATCAAGATAACCATCCTTTTGGTGACTTATTTACTGATTATGATAATGTAAGCAAGAATCTTTTTATCGAGAGTATTCTTAGATATCTCCCAAGATGTAGTTAATCAAAGGGATACGTTCCTTTATGAGTGCTCTTGACCGAGAACAAAAATATTCTTTTTAGTTCTCTAGTTATGGGTGGCTTATGTAAGGATTTTTTTAATAGATACCATGTTTCGAAGTATTTCGATCCAAACTTTTTCGAACATATATTCTCGACCTATTGCACAAGGATTACCTTATACATAAGCCCTTCATATTTTTTTTTAATTTGTTTATCTATGTTCATCGTATATGCATTATTTATGATTCATCTCCTCTTCAGATCATTTATATGATTCGAGGGGGAGATTTAATTATGTGTGATAGAAAAGTACCGCTAAGACTGAAAGGAAAATTTTATAAGATGGTGGTGAGACCTGCAATGCTCTATGGCGCTGAATGTTGGCCTTTAAAAGAGAAGCATAATAAAAAGTTAAGTGTTGCCGAGATGAGAATGATTAGGTGGATGAGTGGCTTTACACTTAGAGACAAAATGCGGAATGAATATATTCGTGATAGGGTTGGTGTAGCTCCTGTGACAGACAAAATTAGAGAAAGTCGTCTTAGATGGTTTGGTCATATTAAACGTCGACCATTAGATGATCCGATTAGGAGAGTAGATGCTTTAAATTCGACTTGTGTTAAGAAAGACAGAGGTAGACCGAGGAAGACTTGGGCTTATTGTTTTAAAAATGATCTTAATTTACTAGAACTAAATGAAAATATGACACTAAATAGGACGCAATGGAGAAAAAGGATTCATGTAGCCGACCCCACATAGTGGGATTAAGGCTTTGTTGTTGTTGTTGTTGTTGTTGTTTAAAAGTTGGCTTGAATATTGAATAAATAAAAAAAATAGCAACAATTTAGCAAATAAATTCGGTCAGGATGGAAGCTGTCGTCTTGGGTTTTTAAAAAATTGAAAACCCCCACCACTATGGCCAACACGACCAATTACAACCTACTTGGTCATAGCTTGTGGAGGTCCTGACTACGGACTCTGCGACCTATAGACATCATCATAGCTAATTACTATGACTTATGCAACCAGGTACAACCTATGTGGTCCACACCTCTTGTAGCTCCTGACCTCGATATCTATGGTCGACAGAAGCCATCCCAACTTACTACTACGACTTACATGAACAACTACATTATACTTGGTCCATAGCTCGTGCAACTTTTTTACTTCAGTTTCTCATCATAGCTTGTGGAGGTCCTGACTACGAACTCTGCGACCTATAGACATCATCACAGCTAACTACTATGACTTATGCAACCAGCTACAACATATGTGGTCCACAACTCTTGCAGCTCCTGACCTCGATATCTGTGGTCGACAGAAGTCATCCCAACTTACTACTACGTTTTACATGAACAACTACATTATACTTTGTCCATAGCTCGTGCAACTTTTTTACTTCAGTTTCTATGGCCAACGAATTTCATCACAACTTACCACTACGACCTATGTCATAAACTATAACCTAATGATTCACAGCTCGTGCAACTTTTAACTTTGGTCCGTGCAACCAATGAACATCATCAGAGCTCAGCACTACGACCTAGGTAGCCCATAACTCATATAGCTCCTGACTCTAACTTCTGCGACATATGAACGTTATCACACATCACAACTACAAACTGTGTAACCAACCATCTCACAGCTCCCAACTTCTTTACTACGACCTCTATAGACAATCGACACGTTTGAAGCAACCACTTGCGGTCCACACAAACAACTAATACCATGGGGTTCAACTACGGCCTATATAATAAGCTAGCGCTACAACCACTAAAACAACATTCACGACAGAATATTACTTCCTTAGCAATCAACCATAACCCTTGCAACATGCTATCACCAATAACTACATTCATTACAACCACTTTGAATATTATCAATGAATTACTATTTATATTTACGATAATTAATTTTGTAACTCTATATTCTTTAATTGGGCAGAGTAAATTTATGAGCTTATTATTCATATTGAATTATTTTAATTCTCTAGAATTTTAGATGCAAAATGTAAAGCAACTGCTTTTTAATTTTTCAAGATAAAATATTTGTGGTGCGTAGGTTCTCCCAGCTTTTCCGGCAACCCAAGCTTCCAGATGTCCCCCAAAGTGTTTCTTTTTTTCTTCCTTCCGACGAATTTAAAAGTCCCATAATCTCTGCAACTCAAGTCGAAGCAACTGAAACTCAATTCAGAACCCGCTCAGCAAATACCAACTGATCTGATATCCATTCCTCCCTCACCATGAACGTCCTTATCAGCGGCGACCATCAGCCGATATCCCATTTCGTAGTGGTTCCGTTAATGGCGCAAGGGCACATGATCCCCATGGTCGACCTCGCCCTTCTTCTCGCTCACCGCGGCTCACTTGTCAGCCTCATCACCACGCCACTCAACGCCCGCCGCCTCCGCGCAATCGCCGACCACGCCACCACCTCCAACCTTCTCTTCCGACTCATCGAGCTCCCCTTCCCCTGCAAATCCGCCGGACTTCCCGACGGCTGCGAGAACCTCGACCTCATCACTACGGTAGACCTCATCCGCCCCTTCTTCAAAGCCCTAGATCTTATGGCCGACCCGCTTAAGAGCTACATCCGCTCCCAACCACCGTCGCCGACCTGCATCATCTCCGACCAGTGCATGCCGTGGACCATGGAAGTCTCCGACGATCTCAACATCCCACGCCTAGTTTTTCACGGGCCCTCCTGCTTCTTCCTGCTCTGCACCCTCAAGCTCGCCGAACACAAGCTCTATGAGAAAGTAACAGATGTTCATGAAATCTTCACGGTGCCGGACCTCCCGCAGAGAATCGAAGTGAACAAACTGATGGCGCAGCGGTTCTTCGACAGGCCGGAGATGAAGGATGTTATGCAACAGGTGGAGGAAGCAGAGGACGCATCAGACGGGCTTGTGCTCAACACCTTTTACAAACTGGAGTCATGGTACATCGAGGAGTACCGCAGGTCGGTTGGGAAGGAGGTTTGGGCTGTCGGGCCGGTGTCGCTCGTGCATAAAGACGCCGGCGGAATGGCGGTGAGAGGCGATGGCTGCGCGGGGATTGATAAAGGTAGCGTTTTTGAATGGCTGGATGGAAGAGAAAAGGGGTCGGTTCTTTTTATCAGCTTCGGCAGCCTCGTGCGTACACGAAAGAAGCAGCTGGTGGAGATTGGGGCGGGGCTGGAGGGGTCTGGTGTTGCGTTTGTGTGGGCGGTGAAGGAGGCGGAGGAGAACGAGGAGGTAAGTAAGTGGCTTTCGGAGTTTGAGGAGAGGAACAGGAACAGGAGCAGGGGGCTTATTGTAAAGGGATGGGTGCCGCAGGTGATGATACTGAAACATCCGGCGGTGGGAGGGTTTATGACGCACTGTGGTTGGAACTCGACGTTAGAAGCGGTGGCTGCGGGTGTGCCGATGGTGACTTGGCCGCACTTTTCGGATCAGTTTCTGAATGAGAAGTTGGTGGTGGAGGTGCTGAGGATGGGGATTGGGGTTGGGGTAAAGCTGCCGTCTTTTTATCAGGCGATGCTAGAGGAGGCTATGGTGGGGAGGGAGAAGGTGGAGATGGCGGTGAGGAGTGTTATGTGCGGAGGGGAGGAAGGAGAGAGGATTAGGAAGAGGGCGGCGGAGCTTGGGGAGGAGGCGAGGATTTCGATGGAGGAAGGAGGGTCTTCTTATGAGAATTTGAGTCAGTTGATTAACTACGCCATGACGCTTGCAGGGAGTCGAGTGCATGGGAGGCATTAACTCTGCGTCAATACATCATCTCCTCTCTCTCTCTCTCTCTCTCTCTTCCTCGTACTACTCTTCAATTTTCGATATTGATTCATCATTTGAGAATGGAAACATCTAAATATAAATTCCAGATTTTGATGAGCTCTTTAATTAACATTAGTTCATAGCTCCGGTGATGTCCTACACGTACACGCGCAAATGTTAGGAATTAGTTGATGCGCTTTAATTGCTCTGTTTCATCTCTGCTCTGCTTCGCCAGGAGGCTATTCTGAGTCTCCACGTTCTCCTAAAAGGCAAAAAACATCTTCGTTTAACATGGCTTACGTTTCATGTTAAATGATAAGCGCTTGAATTATATTTTGTATGTGCTGCGCTGTACTTAATGAGATTTAACACTTTAGAAGAAAAAAAGTATGATAAATAAAGACTCATCGATAGAAGAAGAGGAGACCTACTTATCCATTCGGATGCTAGTATCCAAGCCAAACCCGAAGGCTAATCAAACCAAGATAAGGACAAAAAGGGCAATTAGATTGATCTGAATTCAAGCCAATAAGACTAAAACAAAACATATAAACATCCGAGCCAACCGCTATAAGTAAGCCGATCAAAGGCAGCAAACTACTTTTCGGTAGATCCGACTCGAGGAAAGATCCTATTTCTCAATACCACCTATCATCTTACTAACACCTCTAAGGCTCATCATCAGGAATAAAAAATTAACAATAGAACAATGTCTTATAATTCTCTAACGGGCTCTTCTCTTTGTGGAACGAGCTACCTATTAGATTACGGTGATTGAGCATCTGCCTGATAGTCTGGTCTCGCTACCCTGACTACAACTCCTCATCTAAGGATCAAGGGGCGACAACCAGACTAGATCAACCAATCAACAAAGTCTAGCAATCATAGGATGAGAAGTTGGAGTTGCAAACACGATAGTTGGATAAGGGGGTATGGCTGGTGAGGAGTTTAAGTTCGGTGGTGAAGAAGAACTGAATGTGGCTGTAGGTGATGAGGGGCTAGGCGGGTATGAGAAAGTGGAGTTTTTTTGTGTGGTTGCGGTGGAGCTAATAGAGAGGGAAGTAGAAGAAGTATGACTGGTGTTTGAATGGGTGTTGGTAGAGAAGAGCTTGTTTGATGTTGATTATTTGTAGGGAAGTGGAGTTCATTGAATGCGACATGTCGGGAGATGATGATTTCGTTGGTTGGTGGATGAAATCATTTATAGCCTTTGAAGTTCCCGGGATAGCTGATAAAAATGCATTGCTCGGATCTTTGGTCAAATTTGCTGCAATGTGATGGAGGAAACCAAGGGAAGCAAGCACATCCATATGATCACAAACTTTCATATGCTAGTGAGTGTTTGTAGAAGAGGTTGAAGGGAGAGGTATTTCGAGTGTTGGGAGATGGTATACATTTAATTAAACAAACAATAGTGATTATAATATCTGATCAGAATTTGAGTGGTAAGTTAGATATGACAAATAAAGTTCTTGTCGTTTCAAGTATGTGATGGCGTTTTCTTTCAGCAAGACTGTTTTGTTGTGGTATGTATGGGTAGGAATATTGATGAATTATGCCTTGTGTGGCCAAGAATTCATCAAAGTTTTTATTCTTGTATTCCCTTCCATCGTCAAATTTTAGAATTTTAATATCGGTGTTGAATTGTTTTTCAACTTGATGATGAAGTTTAATGACGTGAGAGTTTCTGATTTGTGGATCATTGGAAACACCCATGTATAATGAGTTTTGCCATCAACAAAAATGTCATAAAACCGATAGCCTTGATTAGATGTTGGGATGACCCTCATAAATCAGCGTGAATAAGTACACAAGGAAGATGCGTATGATTAATAGGAAAAAAAGAATGATAATCTCCGTTGTTTAGCTGTAGCACATGAATTTCAAAAGGGATTAAAATTAGAAATTTGAAGATGAGGATATTGATTAACTATAGCATAGAGTGCATTATTGTTGGGGTGGTCGAGTCAGAGGTACCATATGTCGGCAGTGGTGGTTCGTTAGACAGGGCTTGCTTGCGGATGGAAATGAAAAAGAGTTCCTCACGACAAAGACGTTATAGGAACATTTGTTGGTTTGTGCAATCCTTGATTTGGTAGTCAGAGGCATCAAACACAATGTTAAAATTGTTGTCAGAAGAAGTTGAGGTATATAAATGAGATTGTGGGTAATTTGAGGAGTGTGAAACAATTTAAAGAAAGAAAGCTTATGAGCAGTAGTGGAGAGGAGTCCCTGACTACTATTTTGCATAGAAATGACACTTTCATCGCCAACAAACACCTAATCGTACCCTTGATACGAGTCTGAATGTTGTAGATTCCCGAGATCAACTGTCAAATGGTTTTACGCTCCATAGTCAATGTCTGATTTTTGATTTGAGGTGGGTGAGGTAAAAAGGGTTGCGTGTTTGGCTGAGTGTTTGGACTGGTAGTTGAGATTCAAGCGATGCCAACATTGAGGCACAAGATGAGTGTGTTTGAGAAAGATTTTGCAAATGGTTGCATTGTTGGGTTTGGAGGATTCTTTATTGCCTTCGCTTGGACTCCTGTAGGATTGATTGTTGTGGCCACTTCCCCTGTATTTGTTTCGACAGTGTCCCCTTTGGCAGTATAGTGCCATGTGGCTATTTGTTTGAGTTGCTTGGGTGAAATTGTCATTGGCGATGTTGATCTCTTTATTGTGAAGGAGAGAGTATAAATCTTAGGTTTCTATTTTAAATGCCTGATAAGGTAGAGGTAGCCCTTTAAGGATGTAATGAATGATGTCTTTGGTGTCCACAGTTGATCTGAATGTCACGATGTTGTCCACTAGCCCTTTCATTGGAGTAAGATATTGTGGCATTGTTTGATTTTTCATTACCTTCTTATGGGGTTCGCTCTTCAGCAGGTAGGCTA
>NW_018164496.1:877468-878447 GCF_001263595.1 Phalaenopsis equestris
TCAGCAGGATTACTCGTGAACAAATGGTAGCTTGTAAGCATTTCTTGAGAGCTCCCCAAATTTCATTCAACTGTCTAGATTGGTTACACAGGAAAATACAATAGTTGATGTGGTGGAGAATATGACTACAACTAAATTCTGATCTATGAGAGTCCATGTGTTGTGAGTTGGGCTTGAAATGGTTGTTCCCGCTTTAATTGTGATGGTGATTGGAGGTTTTGGGGTGGAACCATTGATGAACCCTCCAAAGCCGTTCGCCTTGATTAGCTTCAGCGCTTGTGATTTCCATAGTCGATAGTTGTCTATGGACAACGACATGTTTACAACAATTTTGATGTTCGAAACATGAAATTTTAAGGAAGGGGGCAGCGGTAGATCAATCGATCGTGCGAGCGGATAGGTTATGGCTTAGAGCAGAGTTTGGGAAGTCTTCCATGATTGCCACAAGTCGCATGCTCTGATACCATAAATGAATGCAAGAACAAGCAGGTAATGAGAAATGCCAAATTTACCTTGGTAGAGGAAGTAAGAAAGCTGTATATAAAAGTGTAATAGATTAGTCTAGAGAATGTTACTTTGGAGGGTAGAAAAGTAAAAGCACTTAGCTGCATTTAGTTATAAAAAATATCTCTTTGGAGAATATAACATTTCTATAAATTTATTTTTTTATTATGATTTATTAATTCAAGAGCATGGGTTAGATGGCAATACATTTTTACTTATTTTATTATTTATTTTAGGAATATTTACAAACTAATCACTCAATTCCTATGAATTTAAATATCTAACGCCTATGCTTCAATTTTTTTTGCATATGTACCACCTGATCATGCATAAGAAAGTGCATTTTACTATGTATAACTTAAAACATCAGTATTTTTATATATCATATGAATGATTTGGATGGCACAAATGTAAAAAAAGCAAATTTTAGATGTTGGATATGTAAATACATACATAGAAATTGATTCAAGAGCGG
>NW_018164496.1:878547-892408 GCF_001263595.1 Phalaenopsis equestris
AATCAATTTAATCGAAAAGAAAAAGTTGACCGACAAGGGATCGCCACAAGCAAACTCCAAAGGATGATCGTCAAGTGTTGAGCGGCCAAAAAAGCGTGATGGGTCGGAGGCAATTAGGGTCGACTGACCTAGGGCATAATGAACCCCAAAGTCAAGTGTTTACGACCAATATATGGATGATTGACGTAGACCACACTAATCAAATCAGTCGATGGATCACAAAGTTAACGAGATCGGACGAACAAGAGGCGCCACCTGATATCGCACGATCGACACCCAGATTCATGACCGGGGGGGCGGAATTCAACTCCTATAAACATGAGGCACAATATATTAAAAGAAGGAAAATCATTTTTTATTGTCATTCCTTCATTAAATAACCTTGGTCAATTCTCAGGGATTCTTCATGTTTTTTTTCTCAAGGAATACTTATTTTCTCTTCTTCTATGTGTTCTATTCCTTGATAACGGCTCAAATATAAATCTTAGTTCAATATTCATTAAACAAGTCAGATTGTGAGCGGCAAGAACTCATAGAATTAAGCTCGAAGTCAATTGATTAATAAGCTCAAGCTCAAGTTGAGCGTGGCTCGAGCTCGATTCAACTCGTTTAAACCACTAGAGGTGGACATCAAAACTAGAGCCCTAGGAACAATAGTATTGGTCAGTTGGACTACAAGATTGCAGGCATCAACGAAGGCGGCTACTGATGTGGCCACCAATAACATCCAATACTTCTTACAAAGTTATTAATTTGAAATTTGCCCAAATTAAGCCAATTTCAAATATATTGAAAATAAACTAGAAAAAGAACTCTGAATTTGTTGTAATTTTTACACTAAAATTGGAATTCGTTCACTAAAACATCCAAATATCTGAAACTCATACAAAACAAAAGGAATACAATGCACACTTTTTAAAGCACACCAAACAGCTCCCTAATCCGATCTGACCTCTATGACTCCTCTGTTCCACATAAAATTAACGCATCTAACATCCTCCTTAAGAATATGCGATTTTTTCACCTGCACAATGTCAGACTTGAGCTTTATCTTGATAATCTACACACACACACACACACACACAGGATAGCTTCAACAGAAGCATCCATTTATCTCAGAAATTTAAGAAAAAAAGATCTTTTACATACATACCACCCAATTCCTATATATTTACACATCCAACAGCTAACTTAATTTTTTAGATTAATACCACTCAAACCTTTCGTTTCACCATAGCTAAGATAACAAATATGTAAAAAATTGAAGTTTGAAGTGTTCGGTATATAAATGCATTGGAATTAAGCGGGCAGGTAAGTAAATTTTCCTTAAATAAATAAAAAAAAAATCAAAGAACCTGGGGCGATTTCTTCTCCTTCTTCCCCGAGAAAATCCCTGCAGCGCAAACAGATCTCAAGCTCCTTTCAATCTGAAACCCTCCTCCGAAGCTCACCTCCCTCTCCAAATGCCTGCAGTAGCTTTCGAACACGCTCACGCTCACTTGAAGCTTGAAACCCATCAAGAACAGCAAGTTCAGCTCCAATCTGTTCATCTCCTGTGTTGATATCCCCCCAATCTTCGCAAAATATGAGTTCCTATAATTCCTGTTCACACATACATAAATTAAAATAAAATAAAGGAATATTTACATAGATACCACTCAATATTTGTTCGGTAAAGCTCATGTACTAGATAAGAGACAGATACTGGAGCATAACAGAGCGAGAGTTAGCGGAGTGGAAACATCCGTCAAATTGGAGGAGTTTCGTTCAGTGGGTTGGGTACGGGGGCAACACCTACGCGGTACTGCACAGCTGAAATTTTGTAATTGCATATTGTACACTAAAGTTATATATATATGTTGTATTTGTAACGCTAAGGGTGATGTACTTTTTTTCGTGAAATCAGAAAGCTGCCGAGAATGTACTGTTCTCTGAAATCAAAAAGCAGCTGATCTTGCTCCTGAGGACATAAGCATCTTGTTAAATCCTTGTGTCCTTGCTTGATTTTTTGTAGATTCTTGCATTTATTTGCTCTAATTTCTCAACTATATTTATATATTTACATATCTGACAACTAAATTTTAATTCCGAACATAAGTCAATTCCGAACGAGCTTGAAACTTTTACAGCCCCATACATATGTCTCCTCAGTTATGCATCAAAACAAGCATTTCAATATTTTTACAGCAAAATTTGTGGTCCTGATATAAAAAAGATGTGTTATGTAAAAAATAGAGTTTAGGTGTTAGATCTGTAAATCTATAAGAACTGCGTGGTATGTATGTAAATAATCAAATTTTGATAAAAATGTGCTATCAATTCTTCTTCATAAATGAAATTGAATGCCGAATGTCTGAAACAATTAATAGCCCTCCAAATCATATTCCTACAGCTAACTCCCACTCATCATTAACTGGCCGGCGCTCACAGCCAGCAATCATCTCTCACAGAAACTCATCGGCCAAACAGTTCTGATCCTCTAATTCCAATGAATTCTCTCTCAAACGCCCAGTTTTAAACTCAAGAAAGAAGAATTACAATGACAAGAGAACTCACATGTCTTCAATGAACTTGGAGGCGACCAACACGGCGGTGATGAGGAGCCGATGAACGTTCCGATCCGAAACAAAGAAACTCGGATTCAACTCACACAGTCTGTCGAAGTAAACGTAGGCGACGACGAACACCGGCGGCGAGACGCGAGCGTACCGGAATATTCTATCGAGGAATGATTGGATGCTCATTTCAAGCACCCGCCGGCTTTCAAACGCTCTAATCCGCAAATCCTGCTTCGCGGAGGCTTCGCAAGCTGCAATGCGGTGGGTTTTAGCCACCGCTCGGTCAATGAGGGAAGCGAGGACGGAGATGACGAGAGGCGGCGGCGAGTCGGAGTTGCAGGGGAAGGAGTAGATGTCGGATCGAAGTCGGTTTGGGGAGATTGATGTCGTCGTGGACATTGTTAGGGTTTCGAATAAGCTTCTGTGGCGTACTTTGGGGAGGAGATGAATGGGGGAAATATAGCATTTGGGGACGAAGAGAAGATGGCGGTGAAGATGTAGAGAAAGGGTTTTCAGCCGGTTTAGGGGAATTTCAGATCTGATGCAAGTCCGAGACTGTGTCAAGTGTCAGATAGCCAGATTTTATTAGGGGCATTTGCATACATACCCCACAAGTCTTATATATTTACAAATCTAATGGCTTAATTTTCATATTTACATACATACCATTAAAATCTTTCACATTACATAAAAAAATACTACTATTCTTACTTTTTTTTAAGTGAAATGCATCTTTTCTTGCATAAATTTATTCATTAAAATATTATGTATCTAAATACAAACATTTAGATATCAAGATATGTAAACACGTGAGAATTGTGGGGCATGTTTGTAAATTTCCGATTTTACATAACTGATATGAATTCTGTTTTGGTTGGAGTGGGCGCATATTTGGTTGCATATAAGAGATTTATATTTTTGTTTGATTCAATCATAACTAAGAAAGCCATGTGGATGGAAATGTGAATTATATAGATATGAGAACATCTTTCACCCTTAGTTTTGTTTGTTTGTTGGCCTTGAAGGAGATGAAATAGAAGAAATGATTGTTTCTTAAAAAGATGGGATTTTTACTCAATCAACACATCATAAAAATAAATTAATTAAATATTGTCGACTAAAGGAAAAAAAAAGTGTTATCTTTGATATACCAATCACATGTTGCTAAGTTGCATTCAAGTCAAATACCGACCATGTCAATCCAATGTCATACTCCACTTATAGCCACATGGAGTTACATTAAATCCATTTGCAAGGTCATCGCTCTACACAATTAAGTAGATGTCCTTGTACTAACACATGACATCACATCAAATCACAAAAACCAATTCAATTAAATTATACTTAAATAATGTCTTGCCCCGACCCCTAACATCTTACGGGTAGGTGACTGTGATTATTAAAATGACTCTTGTTCGCGAACAGTTTGCGTCAGCTCGCTAAACAAATGAGCCGAACATGAACAATTTTTTTGTTTGAAATATTAATGAGCCGAGCACGAATAATTGTATTCTTTAATGAGCCGAACACGAGTTGAGCATAGGTTCGCTCATGTTCGGCTTGTTTGCTCCACTATTTGTATTGACACAGGACATCATATTAAACCACATAGATCATTTTGCTGCAATGATTACATTAATTCGATTGTCATTTTTAGTTATATTTCGACACTCTTTAAACCAAACTTTTGCACTACCCAATGGTTAGTAATCATGCACGTTGAGTGATAGTAATAACAATAAAAGCTGATAGATCCACTCTCTCTTCTTGACATTTCTTCACGATCATATGTGATAGCTTATATGATGGTAATCTTATCTCAAACAAAGTCATCATGTACATATCATACAAAATTTTCTAGAGGTTCTAGATTTAAGGGTATAGAATAAGGATCTCTCTTACAAAAAAAAATAAAGAGCTAACATATTATGCACTTTCTAAACTCAATGATAAATTATTGAATACTTAGGATGATGTTGAAATGTTGTTCATTTTAGAATGTAAAATAAGGGTATGCATTTTTCAATCAAAAAATGTTGAACGGCAAAATGTAATTCTATCTATGAAAATATTTATGGATTAATGACTACTGAAAAAAATAGGATAGGGAAAATTCTTATAGCACACAATATCACCTAAAAAAGAAACAAAAAAAAATTTGTGAATCTATAGCTCACGATCTCTAGTGTAATTATATTGTAGTCGTAGGCTTGGTGACATGGAACGCCGTGATTCGGCTTGGCTACACCGATCCCTCCAAAGTGCGGTCTTTTTCAGCACATTGGGCGTGACCACATTGCTCAAATGGTGTGGCCACGCCAGATCGAGACGACAACAATTTTTTCATAATTTTTAAATTTACTCTGATTTGCATGCTAGCCCTCCTATAATCTGCAAAATGCAATTCAAACCTTTCAAATAAGTAAAATCATATATTTAAATTGAAAAATTACTGGAATTAAAGCATAGAAATTGTAAAAATTTAACGCACTTGTCACATTTTATCTATTTATAATGTTATTGGAACTAAAAATTCTCTTTTCATATCTCCAAAAATGTGAGGAAACAATTAAAATTGTGTTTATCTTCAAATAATAATAATAATTTTAAATATTTCATTAAATTCAATGCAATGAAATGTCTCAGATTTACATCAAATAACAATAATAAGAATATTTCATGATGATTATTATTAATTTTATCAAGATTTCAACCCATTTATATGACCAAAATAGCTGTACATTTTTATAAAAAAATATATTAATTTACTATCTGTAATTATAAAATTTTAACAGCAAATAAAATGATAAATCAAGAGAATTTATATCAACAACTTAATAATTATATTCTTAATCATCTCAAAAAATATTTATATCATTACTATCTAATCTAAAATATTCTCATAATTCATAATTTTTAATATTTATAAAAATAAAAATAAAAATTATAATATGAGATATATAAATACATAAAAGAATTGGATGCTATGTTAAATTCAAATTTTCTTCATGTATATATATATATACACACACGCCATTTTATCTTCATGAAAACCCGCGCCACGCCCCCCTTGCCGCTCTCCCCTCCTGATAAATAAAACCAGCATCTATCTACTCTCCGGTTCTTCAATCCATTCGTCGTCCCTTATTTCCCCCTAATTACGGGTAATTAAAGTTCTTCCCTCATCTCATCCCATTTCAATCATGATCTGGTTTATAACTGCAATGAATCGTTGCTACAGCATAGAAGAAAATGGCGAGGAAGAAGATCCGGGAATACGATTCAAAGCGACTCTTGAAGCAGCATCTCCGGCGACTCTGCGGCATCGAGCTTCACATTAGATCCGCTCAGGTGGTTCATCACGTCTTCTTCCCCTGTTATTTCTCCGATCGGATCTGTTTGATGAAGATTATGCAATATAACTGAAATATGTTTGGGTTTTTTTTTTCATATATGAAATCCCTTCTTCATATTGTCGTTAGCTTTATTATTATTATTATTTTTTGGATTAGATAACGGAATCCACCGAAATCAATGAATTGGTGGAGAGGGAACCGTGGCTTTTGTCAGAGAAGTTGGTGGTGAAGCCGGACATGTTGTTTGGGAAGCGCGGCAAGAGTGGGCTGGTGGGGCTTAATCTTGATCTAAATCAAGTCGCTTCATTCGTTAAGGATCGTCTTGGGAAGGAGGTAACTGAGGGATGCCTAATGGTTTCGATGTGTCTGATGGTTTTCCTGTCCTCCAAGGTATCGGATTATTACTTCTTCCTTGAAATACTTTGATCTTTTTGAAAAATTTTTGCAGGTAGAGATTGGGGGATGCAAAGGCCCGGTAACCACTTTCATTGTAGAGCCTTTTGTACCGCACTCCCAAGAATTTTATCTCTCCATCGTTTCTGATCGTCTTGGCTGCAATATTAGCTTCTCAGAATGTGGTGGGATTGAAATCGAAGAGAATTGGGACAAGGTGGGTTTGACATGAGCACAGTTTTCACTACCTTTTGAATTAGCAACTAGAATTAGGGGATATTTGGCTAGAACGAGGTTTTAGCGGTAGTAGGATTTAGTAAATCTGTTAAATAGTAAATCCGGAAATTGTAAATTAGTTCTTTCTCGTAGATTTAGTAAATCTGAATTTAAGCTGAATATCTATATATATATATGAATTTTAGTAAATCTGAATATATATATTTGTCTTTGTCTATGTATCTGCTCGCACTGGGAGATAAATTAAATCTATTTTTATGGAGGATGTATAATTCTTTCCTTTCCTTTGACATGTTTTAACTGCCAAGCAAATGAAAATATTAACTTTCTAAATTTCTGTTTGTGGGTTCTGAGCAGGTTCGGACTGTTTTCATTCCATGTGAGACATCATTGACTTCAGACAACTGTGCTTCTTTGATAGCAACCCTGCCGCTGGAGGTAATCTTAACCATTTTACCTTTATGTCTATATATTCATTTAATGGCTTCAGCTAAGATTTAGAGTATTACAAAACTTGCCTGAAATGGCATTCAAATAAACAATGCTGTTTTGTTCTTGCAGCTAAAGGGAAAGATTGAAGAGTTTATCAAAGCTGTCTTCATTTTGTTCTTAGGTCTTTTGATCAATTCTTGTTTTTCAGAGTGTTTCTTTCATCCCAGAATTTACTCTCCAGGGATTTTATGGCCTTCTGGTTCACTTCTGTTGCAGACTTGGACTTTACCTTTCTCGAGATGAATCCTTTTACATTGGCTAATGGAAATCCTTATCCGTTGGATATGAGGGGAGAGCTGGATGACACTGCTGCTTTTAAGAACTTTAAGAAGTAGATTTCTGAAAATTTTCTTAATTTCTTTGCTTCTGCACATGTAGCTGGATAATGATGATTTTGAACTGAATTTTTGGTGAAGGTGGGGTGATATTGAATTCCCAATGCCTTTTGGTAGGGTGATGAGTGCTACAGAGACTTTTATCCATGGCCTGGATGAGAAGGTGAGTTGTGCCACTATTAAGCTATTTTTCTAATCTTTTACGAAGGATAAATTTTATTTCCACAAAACAATACCATCACCTATGATGAAAAAGGATAATGCTTTACGAAATTGTTTCAAAAATATTCTTGTTAATGGTTGTTCCATTACAAATTACATCATTAATGGTTAGAACTTTCTTATTGTAGCAGCCTACGACTTTTGACTTTTTTGTTATTGGCACGGTCCTATAGCACGGAATGCTTCTTGCTATTTTTGCTCAGCAAGAGTTTGGAAACTGTTATGTGGATTGGAATCCGAGGTTATTAAATCGACTACTCGTTGTTTTAGACCATATTTTGGGGACTTTGAGAAACTACTTATTTTGGCGGTTTTCATTATAAAAAGGATCCCTTAGGCAAGTAAAAATTCATTTAATCATTCAATAAATTTTCAATTTTCTTTCAAATTCATGTGTGTGAGTTGGATGTGAGAAGTTTTCCAAGTTTGGTGCAATTTTTGCTAACTTGTAGAAGAAATTTTCTCCTTGTACCAACATGGGCTTTTTAGTCAAAACCTAGTGCAAAACTCATTAAGAATTTTAAGGAATTTGTGAGAACTAATGGGTTAGAATCATTAAGGATGCCTAATCTCTTGTTATTCATTTTGTCTAACGGGTCTCGCATAAGTCACGTAGAAGTTTTTGTGTAAGTCTGTTCATCTGTGATAAGAGATTGAAGAAGAGTGTGGTACTACTAACAAAATTTGAAGTTATCCTAAGATAGATTAACTATCCAACAACTTAGCAACTATAGATTGCTCTAAAAAGTGGTCAGATTCAATATCCTGAAGAAGAGGAATTTAAGTTTGTGAGAGATAGTGGAGTCATGTCTATATTATGATATCAAGTTTGAAGGCCTTCAAGTTGTTAGCTAAAGCTTAGCAAAGTTTTCTAGTTCAAGAGAGACAAATTAGTTGGTTGATATACTAGTAATAAAAGAGCACCCTAATTCTTTTTAGGCTATTTATCTAGGTTACCTTTAATAAGAGAGATATTTCTCCATTGACTTGATACAAGGTGCAAAACCAATAGTAAATACATCCTACATAATGGCATTCAAGGATTTGCAAGAACAAAAATGTTACTTGTAGGATCTATTAGAGAAAAGATTTATCAGGCCAAGAACTTTACAATACTTTTTGTTAAGAAGAAATATAAGAGTTTAAGGTTATGTATTAGTTATATTGAATTAAAGAAGCTTATAATAAAAATAAATACCCGTTATGAAATTTTCATGATTTTTTTTTATCAGTTGGAAGGGGTTTTATATTTTTAAAGATTGATTTGCAATCAGATTATCATCAGCTAAGAATTAAAGAAAACAACATATAAAATATAACTTTAATATTAAATATTGACTATTAATTTATAATGAATCATTTTGAGTTGTTAAATGCACCTGTAATCTTTATGGATCTCATGAACAAAACTTTTAAACCGGTATGGATAATTCGTAATGTATTTGTAGATGACATTTTGATATATTTTAGTTATGAAACTCAACATGTAGATCGTTTTTGCATAATTTTGCATATTTTGAAGGAGAACCAATTATATGCTAAGTTATGTAAGTGTGAATTTTGATTAAAATACATATTTTTTTTAGGACATTTGATTAGAACTGGGGTTTTTAATGAATCAGAACAAGGTTAAAGCGGTCGTTGATTGGCCCAGACCAACTATTGTCACAGAAGTCAAAAGCGTCCTAATTCTGTCAGGCTATTATAAGACATTTTTCAAGGATTTCTCTCATATTGCAACATATGTCCAAATTGATTCAAAATACAATGAAATTTGAGTGGATGAATTATTGTGAGAAAGATTTTTAGAAGTCATGACAAACCAAATATTGTCGATCCTTTCAGTGACACGGTTTGAAGATGTATAATGATGTCTTCTTAAGAGGATTTGCTTGTGTTCTTATGTAACACAAGAAGATAGTTGTTTATGACTTTAGACAATTAAATAATCATGAGAAAAATTATCATACTTATAATCTGGAGTTACAAACAACCGTATTTGCTCTGAAGATATAAATATATTATTTACTTGGAGTTAGGTGTGTTTATAGATCGCCAAAGGTTACAATATAGTTTCACACAGAATGAATTAAATTTAAGACAAATGATGCGTTGAGTTTATTAAAATTTATGATTTAGATATGCATTAGCATCCATAGAAAGTAAATATAATTGTAGGTACATTAAGCATAAAAACGAGTGGTAGTGTAAATTGGATAATTTCACGACAAGAAGTGTTAATTAAACATATGAAATGTTTATAATTATCAGTAGTGACACCAAATGATGGAATTTTTACACTATTCAATCAAATGCTAATTCAGTCAATTTTGAAGGATAAAATACAGGATGAGTTATCATAAAATACAGAGTTTTAGAAAATTTTAGATCAAATAAATGTAGACCGAATAGAGAAGTGCCACACCCGGCCCGGTATTTAGAATTAACTAAGACGAGAAGAACAATTGGACAATATTAACATCTAACTATCCACATTTTTAAAACTTCCAATATATATAAAAAGCTCACCAATCCACAAAGCGCAGTAAAATCTAAAACATATACAAACAATAACATCAAAAAATAACCTCTCAAGTAAATACTAAATAATATATCAATGTCTGAAAGAAATAGTAAAGAGAAACTATAATCATAACTAATATATATAGCATTGGTATTCCTTCTCTAAACTAAGTCTCTTCTATCAAACATATCAACCTAAAATTTTTCTTTTCCAGAATGAAAACATTAATTGCAACCATAAGTATAACTTAGTAAGTAATTAAAATCTAATATGATTATTGTGTTATGCATGAACGACCAGAAGAAGAATCCAGTTCATTTCATTAAAACTTTATATTATATATTCTCATTTTACTTTAACTATTTTCTAATTTAAATATCTTTAATAGTCATTAGAGGATTATTATCATACTTGAATGTATCCTAAAAGTTGTGTCCGAAGGCACTCTAAAAAATATGTCCAAAGACACCCTTAAAATTATACCGAAAATACTATTAAATTTTACTTGAAAGTATATCTTTACAATTTCCTTTCATGTATACGGGTACATTGCATTCTCTGTCATTATTATCCGAGGGCAATCATGTATGACTTAAACATTTACTTATCATTTTATTTCCTTTAAATTTCCTCTTTTTAAAGGCTAAAGATTCATTTTCCCTTTTCACATTCATTTTCTTTAATTCCTAAGCTACAATATGCATACAATTATGAAATAATCGTCTAAAGCATTAAAAAAAAATTTATTTAATAATTTTAAATTTAATACATATAAGAAACTAATTACTCACCATCGTTATTAAAAGAATTCTGAAAAAATCAACCTTTCACTTCACTTCCTAGCACCTAAACCAATTCACCATGCAAATTCTTATAAGAATATGAAGGCTTTACATATATCTAATGATCTGTTTAAATTGACATATTAAAATCAATAGACAATTTCTCATCTTAAAAAGATGTGGTTCGCTTCTTGCACAGGATCCCTCTTCCACCCCTCAAATTCAACACTATAATTCACCAACCTCAAGTACCAATATATATAACATTTGAATAATTTGCTTAATTTAAATATGAATATTTACTTTATAAGTTGCACTGATCAATCCTCTCTTTAACTCGCACGCTTCTCAACTTATCCTTCGAAGCTGAATTCACTGTTTCTTAAATCCTTGATTTCACTAAAATTTTGCTTTAATTAATCAAACCTACCCTCACACATTAATATTATTATTTATCTAACAATATATTAACATAAATATTACAACACCATTATATTAAAACTTCGGCCTTAGCCCTAGCTCGAGCCCGAAGCTTCGGCTTCGCAGAGCAATCCTATTTCTCACATGAAGCTCGTCTCTTCGATCAAACGCAGAGCCTCATAGTTCACTCTCCCTCGGCTTTCTTCAACTGCACGCGAGCACAGCGTCGCTCCTCCTCTTCTTCAGTCTCGGTTCGACGCAGGCTCCCTTCCTCTACTACGTGAGCACGGCGCCGAAGGTTGCACCTCCCCCCTTCTCCTCGACTTCGACTTAATCCAGAGCACACGCCGCCACCGCCTCCTTCTTCCTTCTCTCAGCTCGACGCAGAGAACCCACGCACGCAAGGATTTCCATCTCCTTCCTCTACACACAAGCACAATGTCAATGCCTTCTTCGGCTATGGCTTAGGGTCGAAAAAGTAAGAGATATACGCACGTCCCTTTCTTTTCTTCCTCTCGCTTCTCTGTCGTTTCTGAAAATGATCCTCTCGACTCTTAAGCCTAAGCGTAACGACGGTTAGCCCTGACACCGATTCTATTTATTTATTTATTTATTTATATTATTTTGTTTTTTACAATAAGTATGTGATCGATGAAGAAAAACCATTGAGATATAAAAATAGAAATTGTATTTTCGATATTAATGGTTTATGGAAAGAAATTTTGCATGAAGTACTCTACTCCATGCCGTGGCTGAGGAAAAATTATTCCATCAGTACTACGCACCTTAAGGAAGGTGCGTATCCCATAAGATGGCGCCACCTGTAAACTACGGTCCCACTTATTCCATCAGTATTCGCGACCCGGACCCGACTCAAAACCCGAATTCTGAAAAATATCCCGCCATGATAAAATTATTTCGCGCCAAAGTACTGTTCCATTCGAAGGAAAATTCGAAGGGTGAAGAAATATTTTCGCTGGTTTTATCACACCTTCGTTCATAGCTCCGGTCACAGCTCCGTTCACAGCTCCGGTCACAACTCCGCCATAGCTAGGTCTTGTTGGAATTCTCCATCGACGTTCAGATGCCAGAAGTCGATTTCTCCATGAACGTTGAGATGCCGGAAGTCTCCATGAACGTTGAGATGCCATCATTTAGCCTGAACTTTGAAGGTCAAGATCAAGTGAGTCTTGGTGTTACTGTTGTGTTATTTCGGTGTTACTCTGCTATTACTCTTGTTTCTTGCATTTTATTTAGTACCGTTTAGGTGATTTGGGCTTTAGTTTTATCTCCATGTAAACGTAGGTGTTGATGTAGTATCTTTTGGATGCTGTTGTACAGTGTGGATAGTTATTATTATGGTTTTTTTTCTTTTCGTTAGTATGGTTTAGGAATTCTGGTTTTTTCGTGTTACCCTTGTGTTATTCTAGTGTTACTGTGGTGTTACTCCATGTAAACATAGACGTTGATGTGGTATCTTTTGGGTGTTGTTCTACATTACTGTGGTGTTACTCCATGTAAACGTAGGTGTTCATGTAGTATTATTGGATGTTGTTCTGCAGTGTGGTTTGGTATTATTATGATTTTTATTTTTTCGTTACTATGGTATTAGGCTTCTGCTTTATTGGTGTTACCCTTGTGTTATTCTAGTGTTATTGTGGTGTTACTGCATGTAAACGTATGTGTTGATGTAGTATCTTTTGGGTGTAATTATACAGTGTGCTTTGGTATTATTATGGTTTTAATTTTTTTTCTGGTACTACGGTTTTAGGCTTCTGGTTTATTGGTGTTAACCTTGTGTTATTCTGGTGTTACTGTAGTGTTACTGCATGTAAACGTAGGTGTTGATGTAGTGTTGATGTAGTTGTTGATGTAGTATCTTTTGGGTGTTGTTCTACAGTGCTTTGGCATTATTATGGTTTTTTTGTGTTACCCGCATGTTACTGATATCACTATTGTTTTATGCAGTCCTCTGAGGCAACACAAGTTTGCAATGATTCTATTGCAGAGAAGTTTCTTAGCAGCATTATCCACAGTGAGGAAGAAGCATATGAAAGCTATCGTGCCTATGCACATCACGTGAGATTCACTAATCGGAATGACCATACCACCTACTGGCCGAACTCCAACAAACTCAAGGTTAAAGATTATATTTGTGGAAAAGCTGGCTATAAGAAAGAGCCTAACAACATAGTTAAGTTCAGAAAAACAGACATGAGGACTGGCTGTAAGGTCATGGTACGATTTCATGTTGATTTCGAAGGCAGTTGGAAAGTGGCAAAATTCATTGAAAATTATAATCATCCTTTGACCGAAAGTGGTGATAAGCATCTTCTTCGTTCCAACAGAAGGATGTGGGATTAATGCAGATGTGTTGAGATCCATGACAGGTTCGGGCATCAGAGCAACACATGCATACAATTTCATTGTCACGGAGGTTGGTGGTGTGGAGAATTTGGAGTGCACCAAGAGAGATGAATTTAATTTTATCCAGAGAGAAAGAAGACAAAGAATTGAACAGGGAGATGTCAATGCTTTAATA
>NW_018164496.1:893137-895698 GCF_001263595.1 Phalaenopsis equestris
ACACCCATGGTTAAAATCAATCTCATGCTGAGACAAGCTGCCTCATTCTATACAAGGAAGCTTTACTCAATGTTTGAACAAGAGCTCTTGAATGACTTATGTGGGCTAACATCTGAAGTATCAGTGGAGAGTGATGCTAAATATTATGTATTAAGATTGGATGATGAGGGGACAAGACAGCCATGGAATGTGTTAGTTGACAAAGTGACTTGTGAGGTTACATGTAGTTGCAAAAAGTTTGAGATGATGGGGTTGTTGTGCTCCCATGCACTATTTGTTCTAAGTCTCGTAAAAATAAAGGTGATTCCAGAGAAATATTTCTTATTGCGGTGGTCCATCAATGCTAAAAGGGACATGTATAACAGATTTGGGTGCAGAGAGCTAAAAAACTGGCTGTAATAATGTTTCTTCAAGTTCCCTTATATTCAATTCATGCTCCAAAAAATTTGCATATCAACTCATTAATAGAGCACAAGGACATGAGTTAGCTGAGGAGTGTTTGTGGGAGACATTTAAAAAGTTATCAGGAGATATTGAGGATGCTATAACAGAGAGAACGATCGAATTACAGAAAACAAAAAAAGAAGCATAAAACCACAAATATAGAATGCAATGTGAACGACTCTGCTAAAAAAGGCCGAAAGGAGTATCTACAGCTAGGCTGAAAAGACATTGGGAGAGAAATAAGAAAGCCAAAAGTATAAATTTTTTAATTTAGTATTTTCTGATTCAAATTCCATGTATAATGCGTACTTCTAATTTGACCCATTGCATCCAGGAATGGAACAAGAAGCAGCAAGTAGTCGTCGAGCCGTTGACGCATTCGAACAAAATTTGACAGATTGCCTTACTCAGGTATGCTGATAAAATTCAGTATTATATCACTGCCTCTTATATAAAATCATTTAATTTAATTCTCTCTCGTATTACTCACTTGCTGCAGGAAAACTATGCACCGCAACTAAGTGAAACGTACACTGGACTTTTGATGGATTCCATAAGTGAGAATTTATATTGATTGATATTGTAAAAGTTGTAATACTGTATCATCTGTAAATGTTTTTACGAAAAAGTAATTTGTGGTTTATAACATGTGTTTGTTCAAATATTTGTGTATTTATTCTGCTCAAACGTATATATCAATTGATACACGAGATGAAGACGAGGATAACACGAGAATAACACGGGAATAATACGTGAATAACACAGGAATAACACGAGGATAGTACGTGAATAACACGGGAATATCACTTGAATAATACGGGAATAACACGAGGATAGTACGGGAATAACACGGACAATAATACGTTAATAACACGTGAATAACACAGACAATAATACGTGAATAACACAAGAATAACACGAAAATAACACGGAAATATCATTGCAATAACTTATGCAGAAAACCATAAGAAAAATACGAGAATAACACGGGAATAACACAAGGATAACACGAGAATAACTTGGGTTATTGCCCTCTTAATGTGCGCTCGCAGCGAATATTCCCTGTGTTACTGACCGATTAATCGACGTTATTCTGCGTTACCACGCATATTCTTCCGTGTTACTACACCTTGTTACCGCCAATTAATCGGTGTTATTCCTATTTTCCTCGTGTTATTCATACGATCAAAGATTTGTGATATATTTTTAAACTATTTTAGATAAATTTTATATTATAAATTAAATATGATAGGTAATATTAGTATATTTATTACTCCAGTATATTATAAATTAATAATTATATATTATTCTGCCTTAATTTCACTGAGGCGATTCTCACTTGATCGATGATCATATCACATATGATGATCATATCACAGATGATCATATCACATATGACAGCAGACCAATTAAAGGATGAAAAAACTTGTACATTTATAGCAAAAGAAGATAACTCTGCAGACACATGAAAATTGCTTGTAGGAAAAAATAAGTTAGTAAAAATTTCAAGTATAACTGCTCAAAAGGTGGGATGGAGGCTCCTTCTGCAAAAAAAGTTTGTCAGTTGGTTCTTTATTTGTCTGTCATCAACATTTGATAGGGGTCCTTTTTTCCATGAAACAGGCTCTCCTCTGTTCGGCATCCCTATCAATAGAGCCACGTGGTCAGCATGTAACTTAACCTCCTTTCCACCCATTTTGAAGACACCCCTCTCATTATCCCAACATCTCAAAATATGTAAAGTCATGGCATTGTCCTGGGGATATGGGGGCATGTCAAAGAAGTTGAACACCCTAATTTCCTTTAAATTATTAATAGTCATTTCCGAAAGAAGATCACGAATTGCATCCAGGGCACCTCTCACTGCAGATGGACGACATCTATAGTTGAAAGTCCTTGCACTCATGATCCTGCAAATTAAAGAAATAATGACAAATTATCAGAATAACAGTCAGAAGAAGGGAATAATACATGAGTAACATGCCGACATAAGAGAATAATAACCCTAAATAGGAGCATGGATAATACAAAAGCATAACTAATTACACACCTCTAACACAGGAGTAGTACATGAAACACACTTAATTAATAATACCCCTAAACACATCAATAATACA
>NW_018164496.1:895798-899553 GCF_001263595.1 Phalaenopsis equestris
GAATAATACATGAGTAACACACCGACATAACACAATAATAACCCTACATAGGAGCATGGATAATACAAAAGCATAACTAATTACACACCTCTAACACAGGAGTAGTACATGAAACACACTTAATTAATAATACCCCTAAACAAATCAATAATACATGAATAACATGCCAAT
The DNA here is from genome assembly GCF_001263595.1 of Phalaenopsis equestris. NCBI lineage: Eukaryota > Viridiplantae > Streptophyta > Magnoliopsida > Asparagales > Orchidaceae > Phalaenopsis > Phalaenopsis equestris. The sequence continues at coordinate 895,970 of NW_018164496.1, forward strand.
AACACGAGTAACACACCAGTAACACAGTAAAAACTGAGGAAAATAATTTACGAATAATAGAAGAGCAATGCAAGAATAACACAGGAAACCTATGACATTAATTAATAATAACCCTAAACCCATCAATAATACGCAAATAACACGGAAATAACGTATGAGTAACACGCCAGTAACACAGTTAATGTGCAGTAGAATAACACAGTAGAATAACACATTACTAATACATGAATAATACAAGAATAACACTAAAACTATGTAATTAATTAACAATCACCCTAAACTGAAGCATATGACATCAATATTACATGAATAACACAATAATAACGCATCAGTAACACAACAATAACACAGTTAAAGCACAGGAAAAAAATATATGAATAAAACACAAATAATACAATAATAATACATCTAAACTATGTCATGGAGATATCGTGAGTCCAACGAATTTGGTTTTATGCAGTTATAGAGTAGGGTTTTTTCTGTGCTAATGATTCAAATCCATGATGTGTTATTCATATGGTATTGCCTTGTTAGTGTTGTGTTTTTGATGTAGTACTAATATATTACTGATGTGTGATGCTATTGATGTGGTATTGTTGTGCTATTGTTTGTGTTACTGGTGTGTTACTCATATTTCCCGACTCTGGTTTAGGTGCATACCGTGATTTTAACGAACGAGTCGACGCCATGACCTTCGCTTCCGACGGAGGATGCGCTTTGCCGGAGGGTTTCGCCGGAGGATGCGTTGCGCCAGAGGTTTTCACCGAGGAAGAGTAAGCCCTAAACTCTCGTAAATGTGTGTAGAAAGTAAAAATGTGGTTCGAGAAAAGTAAAAAAGATTCGGGTTAATAATCGGGCCGGGTCGAAAAATAATTAAAATTAATATTTATTTTATTTTTTTTTCGTTTAAAAGGTGGGACCGTAATTTACAGGTGGCACCATCTTATTGGATACGCACCTTCCTTAAGGTGCGTAGTACTGATGGAATAATTTTCCGTGGCTGAGAGTGTTAGAGCTGTTTCAGAGTTGTGTTCCTGTCTGATACGTGTTCGACATAGAACGACTCCTCAATTAGAGGTATTTGCTCATCATAGGTGCAAAATGTTATAATTTTCAGATGATTAAAGCTGAATATCAAAAGACTAATGGCCATTACCACTGTTGTCTATCCCATAATGGAAATGAGAAGACATTGCTATAGATTTTGAGATTGAGTTATCGAGATCAAAACAAAATTGTGTTGTTGTATGGGTGATTATTGATAATCTGACCAAATCTACACATTTCTTACCTATAAGACATATCAATTCTGTGAATAAGTTGTGTTTAATATATATTAAATTATGGATTGCATGGAGTCTAAAAGTCAATAATTTCATTTCAACATTGTAGATTCACGTCTAGACCGTGGCAAAATGTTCAAGAGACTTTGGGTGCATGAACAACTTTCAGTATAATATTTCATCCCCAAACAGATGATGAGTTAGAAAGAACCTTCCAAATGTTGAAAGATTTCCTTAGATTTTGTGTGCTTGATTTTGATGAAAAATGGGAATCGCACATTACCATTGATATAATTTGCCTACAATAATAACTTTTAGGCCTATATTGGCATGGCTGCATATGAAGCCCTTTATTGAAGAAAAATATAAAACATCTGTTTGTGGGTAGAAGCTGACAAAAGAAAATAATTAATGCTTAGTTGTTGATGAAACAATTGAGAAAATATGGTTAATTCGCAACAAATTGAGGACAATTAAAATAAAGAAAATATTATGATGCTAAGCACCGACTAGTGGAATTGGAGGTTGGATAATTTAATTTTCTCAAGATCATTTTTATGAAGGATGTTAAATGGTTTGAAAATTTTGAGAAGTTGAGTTTACGGTATGTTGGTCCATATGATATTTTATAGAAAATCAAAAAGGTGGTGTGCAGGCTTGTCCTACCATCACATATACATGGAGTACATAATGTGTTTCATCACAACCTAATCTGACAATCATTGAAGAACCATTAAGGATCATAGACTATGATGTGAAAAAGCTCAGAAGTCGAGATTTTTTTTGTTTGTGTTATGGAAGCGTGATAGAATGAGATGCCACTTGGGATGTGGAATTAAACGAGATAACATGATCCACAACTTGTTAGTTGAGATATGAATTATGTTCTTTTATTTTCAATTTTGTGGACAAAATTTTTATAAGAATTAGAGATTGTAATAATATTAATTAACTTAAAATTAGCTTCTAACCTGCTAATGAGAGATGCAAAGTTGGTGTTCGGACGCTTCCTACTTATGGGAGTATTAATCAACCTATCCCCTCATTCCTCCATTTCGCATGATTAGTTTATCAAGGAAACACTACATAGAGCACGAGAGAGAGAATGAGAGAGGTGAAGGAGTGAGTGGGCGATTACTTTGGTCGCGCAAGCAGACGATCGCGTAAGCATGCTAAGCGGCTTGGGTGACTGCGTGTCAGCCGCATGTAAGAGAGAGACCAAAGATGCAATTGATAAAGGGGGAGACCGAGCGGAACCTCTCCAGTTGAGTGAAACTTCCCATGCATGTGAGAACCTCTAACGAGCGTCTGTGATGCTATGAGCGAAAGAGGCATCTCGACAATAAGAAGAGTTGGATTTTGCAGCTTTATCTAATCATTTAGGATTTTATTTTTTCTGAGGCCAGCAAAATATTTGAAGGAATGCAGAATCACCAAGTTATTTTGAAGAAAAAACCAATGCATTATGTTTGTATTGCATTGGTTTTAAGAATTTTGGCTTTTGGTTCGCCAAATTTGAAATACGGTGTAAAATATGACCGAATTTAAAATACGTTCTATTGTTCATTTTCTCCATTTTTGGAATTTGGTCGATTTGGACGATTTTCAAATTCACAACTTTTTGTAAAGTTTGTTGCTTGCCGTCGGCCGACCACCACTGACCTCCTATCACCATGGCTGGCCATCACTAGCCACCGCTGTCACTTTCCGCCATTGCCACCTGCCCCAGCCACCGCCTCTGCCTCAGATCTCCACTGCCCACCGCCGACCACTACCGTTGTTCGCCTTCCACCATCCACCTCCGTCACTGACCTATGCATTACTTTTAAATACATTGAAATATAGTATTTTCATTTTATTTCAAATCACCATAGAAAATAAAGTCATCCATTTACTTTATACTAAACCAACCAACTCCAAATTATTTTACATACGTTACATTACTGTTGCATTGCATTCATTTTACTATGTATTACTTTAATAACACGCTAAGTAGCCCCAAAAGCTGAAAGTTCACAAGTTATGGCTTTATGTGGAGACGAAATTCAGAGAAAAATTTGGTTGTGGATGAGAGAATTTTCAAGTTCAATATTCAATTTTGACAGCTAATCTCTGATTTCTTAATAACTTGATATTAAGAGTAAATTAAATTCTCAAATCCTTAGGCATAAAAATAAAATTTAGGAAAATTTTATTTAAAGCTAAATCTGAAAGTTAATTGATCTAAATTGTGATATATTATTGTATGTTTGAAGGTTCTCATATATGTGTGTGTATATATATATATATATATATATATAT
>NW_018164496.1:899675-899893 GCF_001263595.1 Phalaenopsis equestris
TGCGCGCGTGTGTGCGCGTGGGCGTGTGGGGGCGCGCGCGAGTGTGTGAATGAACTGGCTCATTAGCACGGCTTCTGGCGTAAGTCCCTCGGGTCGGAGATTTAATCACGTGATGCGGGCTCTTCGAATCAGAAGCAAGCACACTAGGGTTTTCAACCCTTTTGGGGAATCGATATTTAGTGCCCCACTGGAGCAAATATCGATTTCACCTTTTAAAT
>NW_018164496.1:899926-903496 GCF_001263595.1 Phalaenopsis equestris
TATATATATATATATGGGGAATAAAAATACAAGCGGAGGAGAATAATAAAATTATTGTTAATTTAGGTTAGAATTGATATAAAAGACAATGGATATGGGAAATTAAAGATTAGATAAGCAAATATAAAAGTACTCAAGTAATATAGGTTAAATAATTATTTATTTGTTAAAGTTAACTACGCCTAGATGCTGTTACACTTAACGATCTGTTATTTTCTATTGAAAACATACTATAGTAATATTATATATGGAAAAAGATAATTAAAACTTATTGCATTTAATTTGTTATTATAGGTGCAACAAAGGAATAATTTGATTTGAGGAAGGATATAGAATGCACTGAGCAGATCGAGCAAAAACGAACGAAAAATATCAAAGAAGATCAACACAAAAAAATTTATATAGGTTCACCCAATTGATGGCTGCACCCTATCAGCTTTGCTGTAAGATTCACGATGATTTCATTGTGAAGAATTAAAACTAATTCCTATAATACAACGGAAAGTTGACACTCTTTTTACAAAAAAATTCTTGGGCAACTTCGACAATAAAATTCACAGAATACCCTTCATGAAATAAACTACAAATATTGATACATTTTGACCATGTTTATGTATCTCTTTTATTTGGTCGGGTAATACTCCATTATTTAACAAGGCCTAGATTAACACTTTCATGTTTCTCTCTTTTTTTTTTAATTTATTATTACTATTATTTTGCAAGTGTGATTGAGATTTGGCTTCAATTAGACATTTGCGCCATGACTCAGTGCTGTATGGGTATATTTTTCTCTCAAAATTTCTATCCAATTTTACTTTTTGATAATTTTTTAATTATTTGTTCGAGTAGTTTTATGTATTTCCTGATTTGCATTAAAAGAGGCTAATCGTTACCTAAACTAAGAGTTAGTTTGAATGGCAATTTTTGGTGTTTTTGTGCGTTCTTTCCACATCTCTTTCCAAATTTACATTGTTAAAACCCTATTTCATGAGATGTCTTGCATCAACAAGTTATTAATTTGAACAGGTTAGTTTTGAATTGAATTAATAAAAACATAGTGGAGCTGTTAATGTTTGCTGGCTAGTTGAAACCAACATATTATCTAATAGATGAACATCTGTGGTTATGCTATGAGCATAATGTTTTATGTTACATCATGTCAAAGTCTGTAAATTTTTTGCATTTGTTTTGTTTGATACTGCTTCGACGGAATGAGCTACTTTCAACCGTGCAGATATTCAGCCCAGTTTCATTTACCAAATTTTCAGCAAACCAAATCTTCAGCTGGCTCTCACTTTCATTTTTGTGGCTTAATTTCTTCTTGTCGTGATTTCCTTTAAGCTTGATCCTCACACGTTAATACTCCATGCTTTTTCATATATAGCTGAGATTTTAACAGAGAAAAGTGACATAAAAAAAAAAAAAAATAATAAAAACTCTTAAATGCTTCCTCTATTCATTAATGACTTGGGCTTATATAGGGTCTTAACAATATTTATAAAAAACTCCTTGACTTATATTATATTTCCTATTTACATATAGAGCTCTAAACTAGATCCAAATCTCAACATTTCCTCTCAATATGGGCAAAAGATATTCACTAAATCTAATGAGCTAACTCCCTTGGTGGGGCTATCAGCTACTTACTCTCCAATGGCTACATGAATTAACTTCAACAGTCCGTTATTTAGCTTTTCCTTGTTGAAGAATCTATCAATCTTCACATGTTTAGTTCTATCGTGTTGCACCAGGTTATTGGCGATGTTGATTACTGACTTATTATCGCACCACAACTTCATTTGTGTTCATTGGTCCATCTTGAGCTCTACTTACAAGGCTCTTAGCCACATCACTTTGGCAACTTTTAAGGCCATGGCTCTGTACTTTGCCTCTGCTGTTGTCCTCGTTACTACTCACTGTTTCCTGCTCTTCCATGAGACCAAGTTGCTCCCTACGAACATTCAATATTCTAATGTGGACCTCTTGTCATCCACACAATTTGCACAGTCAAAGTCACAAAAACCCTCAAAAGCCTACATGTTTATTTTTCCTGAAGATCAACCCTTTCCTTAGATCATGCATGTAGCCGCTCACTACGCTCACAACAAATGAGATGTCGGGGCGAGTGTGACTCAATAGATCAGACGACCTATCAATCTATGGTACCTATCACGATCAACTGACACTCCTGTCTTTGCACTCAGCTTGGCCTTCTGATCAATTAGAGAGGCTGGATGCTTGCATTCCAACATGTTTGTTTCTGTGGGGAGATCCGATACATACTTTCTCTGAGACAAGTCTATCCCCTCTGGTCGATAGGCCACCTCAATCCAATGAAGTATCTGAGTTGTCCAAGGTCATTCACCCTTAATTCTTTGCCTAATCTTACCTTTAGTTGAGTAATCTCTTTCTCATCATCCCCAATGATAATCATGTCATCAACGTACACAACAAGCATGGTGGTGTGAGCTCAATTTTGACGAAAAAATGTTATATGGTTGGCATTGATCTGTTGATATCACATGTCTTCCATAGCTTTTCTAAATTTCTCAAACTAGACGCGAGGAGACTTCATCAAACCATAAAGCGACTTCCTACCTCTGCATACCTTGCTCACTGTCTCACTTCTATTGAATACTGACGGTATCTCCATATACACCTCTTGTAACTCACCATGAAGAAGCAATTTCTTCACATCGAGTGAATGTAACCTCCATCCACCATTCACTCTAATAAAAATCAATGTCCTCACTGTGCTCATCTTGGTTATTGGTGTAAAGGTCTATTCATAGTCAATACCATACTTCTGACTGTTCCATTTCACCATCAATCATGTCTTGTAACGCTCTGCTTTTTCTTTTGGATTTTGTTTTATTGTGAAGATTTACTTGCACCCAACTGTTTTTTTCCCTGTTGATAGAGATATTATCTCCCATGTTTAGTTTTTATCAAGAGCCCCAAAATTTTCATGCATGGTCCTTTTGTACTTGGGATTCTCTTTAGCTACCTGTCAACACTTGGGTATAGAGGCAGTGCCCAAAGATGCATTGATTACTCCATGTACACGTGATATGTTATTGTATGAAACGAATTGAGCAATGTCATGTTCCCACCCAAAACGATTAGGAGCATGTCCCGCATTGCTGCGAGAGATCCTCCATAAAGTCCTGGGTTTTAAGGTAGAATGTATATGAATCATATTATCCATGTATTTTGAATTTGAGGTGGATGGAGTAGACATCTCAAGAGTCAGTATAGACCGGGACAAGGGAATTGTTGGATTGAGTGACGCTGCATGAATTGTTCCCTCATTCTGTTTCCTCGTTTTATACACGCTCAGCTCCCCTTCAACCTGAATCTCACCACCTCTAGGTTCTATCTCCTCATTTTTCAGCTCCTAAACTTATTTATCCCTCGTCATAGAACAAGACATCACTTTCACATGAACCAATCTCTCACTCTCACCACAGCCTCTATTGCCTCATACATCTCATGTCTGGCGAGCCACCAAAGGGTGAGGTCACATCTAGGTTGTGGCACGGTTCTAATTCTCTAAATGACACATTCCTG
>NW_018164496.1:903525-917704 GCF_001263595.1 Phalaenopsis equestris
TTCCTGCTCACAAACAATATGTTTTCTATTAGGCTCAAACAAATACAATCTTTCGAGGTAGTAGAATAACTCACAAAAACATATTTTACAACTCTTGGATTCAACTTTCTTACTGATGGTTTGTTGTCCTTTACAAAACTTACATAACTAAATACTTTCAATAAGAGTATCCTGCTATTATTTCTTTTCAAGTTTCAATAATAAAACTTTCAATCCAACACTCTCGAGGGTATTCTGTTGATCAATCGAGCAGCTATTAAAATTTCTTGCCCCTACAAGCATTTTGGAACCATTTATCGTGATCATCATGTTTTGGGTTACCTCTAGAGGGTGTCTATTATTCCTCTCTGCTGCTCCGTTTTGTGTCAGTGCGTATGAACATGTGGTTTGATGTTATATCTCTTGGGTGAATAAGTATTCCCCAGATACATTGTCAATATATTTTGTCTCATTATCAGATCTCAATACCTTCACTATTGCACCATATTGAGTCCGGATTGCTTTGTGGAAATTTTTAAAACAAGAAAACACACCAACCTTACATTTCATCAGATACAACCAAGTAATACTAGAAAAAAACAATAGAAGTCACAAATATCGATAATTATTCATTGAACTAGTAGAACAAGATCCCCAAATATTAAATATATTAAATCAAACCAACAAAAACTTATATTTCCAGAACTAATATAAGTGCTTCTACTAACAAACTCATTAGCATCACAGACAAGTTTATCTTTTTGTTTTTCATACAACAACAAATACAACCGACTTGATAAATTAAAATAAGAGTGTCTTATACATCTGTCATGTAGCAATAACACATCCTCTACACTTCTCACATTTTCTCTTGCTCCAGCACTCTCTACCATGGATGTCAAATCTAATCCATCTCTTCTGTATCAAAGTATTGAAGTCTACTATGTCACGTTTCAATCCCAAGCATCGACCCGTCCTTTTCTCTTGAAAGATTATTTTAGGAATATTAAATGAAACAACACATTTTAGTTAGAGAATAATGACAATAATGGATAAAATGTTCACTAAAAAGGAATGAGCATGCAAAATTTTAGACAAATCATAGAAATCATACACTTCACTATATCCTTACCACCTATAGGCTAGTTGTATCATCAACAATCAAAATGCACTTTGGAACTACTAGATGAGGAAAGAAGAGAAGTCTGTAGTAGTATCTGTCATATGTCGAGATGTATCAAAATTTAACATCCATTCTGATGATCATGTGGTAGAAATAGAGGTAAGAGCATGTATATCACGAGCACATTTGTCAGTGTGAGAATAATTAGCAATGTTATCCCTTGATGACGATTAGGTGGGAAGCATTCTCAACCCCATCACTTGTCGCTTCTGCTTCCTCTTCAGCATCTCCAAAACCTTATGATCCTCATTGGTAAATACCACACTTGTCTCTCCCTCATCCTCTGTCTCAATCAGATTTGCCTCGTAGCCCCTCTTCCACATCTTCAATCACCACGACCACAACCATATCCTCCAAACTGTCCACGTTCACCTGTTTCTCTCTTTAGGTGAATTATGACAGGCTTTGCTCAAATGGCTTACTTCACCACCGTTGTAACATTTGCGAGTCTTCTCCTGGACCTTGTCATACCTGAGCTCGATGCAACCAAAGCTGATCGCACACTTGAAAGTCCACTTGGCTCAGTATAGCCTCATGCGACTCTCCTTCTGTATCATTGCAGTGATAGCATCATCAAGTGAAGGGATCGTCGTTTGGGCGAGAAGAACTGATCTCCTCTGATCAAAAGCTGGGTTCAGATGAGCCAGAAACTGTATAATTTTTATTTGTGCAAAGATCTCCCCATTCTTATACTCCAGATCACCATAACTCGACATCAGTGAGAAGTGATCAAGATCTGCCCACACTCGCTTCAGATCTATGGAGTACTTCTGAATCGATCTATCACCTTGTACCACTATCTTTATCTCACGCTGGAACACCTCATTTGGTTCTCAGCCTTAGCACAGGTCCTTTTCAAATGCCCAGATCTCCATCATCTTTCGAATGTCATCTACCAATAAAACAATCGATGGAACCATCAAGTTGAGTAGTCATGTGCAAAACAAGGTGCTTGTGGTCCTCTACTCATTTTTCTCAATACTATCACTATTTGGCTCGCCTCCCATCAAATATTCCTAGTCTCTTCCCTGCAAGAGCAGTCTCGATCCGACGAGACCAACTCAGATGTGGTTGGTCCGTCAAGCTTTACATCCATAGGAGGGAGATCTAACTTCATCTACATTAAAGTACGTGTTGAGAGGGCTGCTCCCATCAAAATGTTAGCTCTCTGCATGAGCTCGATCAAGACCTTCAAAATCTGAGGATTTATCTTCCCAAGATGCTCAAATCATTTATTTCCCATGATTTCGTCATTTCCTAACATCCTTAATCATATGAATTCAAGTCTAGAGCATACAAATCAAACGCAAATTTGATCATTTATGTTTGTACGCTGCGATCTCATATGTGATCTCGTTGTGGCCTTCCTATCTTGTCTACGATCACGTCGTAGCCTCCCTATCAACCTCGTGTGATTCTGTTAGGAAGGATCAGAAACAGGAGAAGGACGGGAGTTACGGGTCTCAGGAAGCTACGATCCTCCGCTGCCTTCTTAGTGGCTCTAATCGCGACTGTATCGCGATATGTCGTCCCACGCAATTTCGCCTTGCGCCCCTGCTAGATCCAACAACAACTATTCTATGATGCGACAAGACCTGCACGCTGCAATCCCTTGCCCTTTCCACTACTGTATCACATTCATCGTTGTGATCCTGAGATCTTGAGATGCGACGTGGATCTGCACACCATGATCCTGGCTCTTTCAACGTCGTATCGCTTGGATCTATGCCATCCCGAGAGCTTCGAGTCTCTACTCGTCGTGATTCTACACGACAGATGGGAGCTTCGGGTCTCTGTAAGTGTACTCTGATCCCGACCGTCACAGACTGCTAGGGTTACCATAAAAAAATAGTTGCTCTGAAAAACTTCTTCTATTCATTAATAATTTGGGCTTATATAAAGCCTTACAATATTCTTACAAATAAATCCTAGACTTCTTATATATTTCCTATTTATAAATAGAACCCTGAACTAGATACAAATCTCAACAGTGTCAAAATAGTTCATTGAAATTTTGCAAAGGGTCATCTTAGTTCTAGTTTATAAAAATGTCAATTTACTCTCCGGATTTTTTTAAAGGGAGCTAAACTAGTCCTCTTTGGGAACTAATTTGACATTTTTATAAATCATGAGACTAAAATAACCCGAGTAATAGAAGTTTTGTAGTATGATCATTCGATTTTTAAAGCAAACTCAACTTGTCTTTCTTGTTCTTCCAGACGAGCGCATCTTTGAAATTCACAGTCTTGAACCCTCGAGGGAGGATATGGACAATGGTAGCTGGAGGAGGTGCTAGTGTCATTTATGCTGACACGGTGACAATATCTGAACTATTATAGTCCCTCATTTTGAATATTTTAAATAACTGTACGCTTATATGGTTTGGGTCTTACTAGGTTGGTGATTTGGGCTATGCTTCTGAGCTCGGAAATTATGCAGAATACAGTGGAGCTCCGAAGGAGGATGAAGTTTTGCAATATGCTCGAGTTGTCATTGATGTTGGTTCTAGTAGTCATGCCCTTCATAGCCTTTCAATTTCCTTGATTGATTCATGCGTTATAGAAAAAAAAACGTATAAAGGAATAAAAGATGAACACAAAACACAGGAATTTTATTCAATCTTACCCAATCGATGACTACAACTTAATGTTATTATACTAATTTCACTGTGATTTGATTGTGGAGAAATGCAACCTTAATTTCTTGGGAAATTTTTACGCTCAGACATCTGCCGGCCGAATGCATACCCACTTATTTCCTATGTATTTACCTAACACCTAAACTTCAATCTATACATATATGCCACCTTAATTATGCATGAAAAGATATATTTTACCTTTTAAAATTAAAATAGTGGTATGTTTGATGTGATATGAAAGATTTCCGTGGCATACATTTAAAATGTAAAGTTTAGGTGTGCAATATGTATATACATAAGAACTGATTGGTATGTATGTAAATGCCACTTTCTTTATTTGATGTTTCTGCTTCAGCTTCGTATTGTTCTTGCAATCTTTTCACTGATAAAAGCCAATGCGAACAGTGCGCAACTTCAAATCCTGATGGCCGCAAGAGGGCTCTTCTGATTGGAGGAGGAATAGCCAACTTTACAGATGTTGCTGCTACATTCAATGGAATTATTAGAGCTTTAAGAGAGAAGGTATGGAACCACACCCCACCCTCCACCCCCCACCCACACTTCCATTTTGTTCCATTTTCTGAGCTATTTTCGTTTTTCACTTGTTCCTGACATCATCTCCCTATGTTTTTTTTTCCCTTTTTTGTACTAAGAGTTTTGTTCCCTGCATTGGTTTGGCAGGAAGCCAAGCTGAAAGCTGCGAGAATGCATGTTTATGTGAGAAGAGGAGGCCCAAATTATCAGGCTGGCCTAGCAAAAATGCGAAAACTTGGGGAGGAAGTTGGCATCCCTCTTGAAGTAAGAAAACAATACTGCCTAAAAATGACATTGAGAATCTTATAATTGTTTTGAGAAAAGTGTCAAAATAGCTCACTAACTTTTTGATGCAGCAGTTCATTTTAGTTCCAGAGTCTATAGAAGGAAAGAATATTATGTGAGAAGTCCAGATGTATCAGGATTGCGTGTACAAAAACGTCGTACATGTACATATTTGTATACAACATGTACAACATTGTTGTACATGAAGTTCAAATACATTCGGACTCATGCATGTAATATTCTTACTTATACAAGTGTCAATTTAGTCCTTAGTTTATTTTAATATAGACTAAATGTTTTAAAAGATGCGAGCGTTGGACAGTGCGTTTTAGCTTTTGCGAGACGAGGCGTTAACCCTAAAGCGTCAAGCGTAAGCCCCACAATATAAAAGAAATTAAAACATATAATTATTAAGAGAAAAAAAAAAACTAGTGTTTAATAAAAAAAATATTAAGAGACATTAAAAGAACTTATACTCATTCAATTTCTAAACAAGTTTTCTAGGATTAGAGTATTCAAGATATTGGTATAAATCCACCACAAAAAAATTAGAAGTATATAAAATTAACTGTTATGGTGTGTGTGGAGCCAAAGCATTCCAAACAGTTTTAAGGCTGGCGCATAGGCACCAGCCATGGGCGCTTAAGAGCAGGCGTTGCTCTTTTTTCCGATAGATCGGCTCCTATTGGCGTATAGGCGCCCATTTCTGGGCGCTGATACAGAGTGCTTGGCGCTTAGACCCCAAGTTTGGGCTCTCAAGCGCCGGATGCGTTTAATACACAAAATATTGGTTTTCTATGCCAATTTTGAGCAGGTTTCTTAACGCTTGCTCTTTATTTATTTTGATTTCTTCGACGAGCACCCTGATAAAGGTGAGGAGTGTCAAAGAGGTGGATTTTAGTGATTCGAAGTGATTTTCTGCATCATATTGTAGAGGAAAGATTGTTGGTGCAAGTTCTGTAAATTATTCGTGTGAGTGTGGAGAAAAAACTTGTGTGTATTTTGTAAATCTTTCAGAATTAAATAGTGAAATTTTTGTTGTGGCTCCGTTATTTTTTCCTATTTTTGAGCTTTTTCACATAAAATTCTTATGTGTTTTTCTAGTTATTTTGATTGTGTTTTCTTAAATTTTGGTTCCTATTTTCTCAAATCCTGTGATCCTATTCAACGTTGAAATTAAAAGGAGACTCTTTCGGAGCAATTTCTTAACAAACTGGTATCAGAGCGATGTTCGATTCAAGTGGGAGCAATGGTCGAAGAAGGAAGGTTCAAAGTGGAGAAGTTCAATGGAACGAACTTCACTTTTTGAAAAATGCAAGTGGAGGATGTTGTATCAGAAAAAAATTATATTTGTCATTAGAAGGAATTACAAGGAAGCCTGAGTCTATGCTTATGGAGGACTGGAAAGTGTTGGGTCGAACGACACTGGGTTTGATCCGATTGTTACTTTATTTTCTATTTTACGTTCAATATTATAAATGAGAAAACTACGGTGGATCTCATGATGATACTGGCTAAGATGTATGAAAAATCATCTGCTTCCAATAAAGTTTTTCTGATGAAGAAGTTATTTGGTGGAAGACAGTTCAGTGGCAGAGCATCTCAATAACTTTTACACTATGACGACCCAATTGTGTTGTGTGGGGATCAAGTTTGATAATGATTTCTGAGCATTGGTGATACTATCTTCATTGCTAGAAAGCTGGGATGGTTTGGTAACAACAGTGAGTAATTCTTTAGGGACTTTGAAGTTGAACTTCAATGATATCGTTGGTCTGATGCTAAATGAAGAAGTTCGTAGAAAAGCAGCGAATAGTGAATCTTCAGGTTTGGCGTTGAATGTTGATAACAGAGGAAGGAATTTGGGCAGGAATACAGGCAGAGACAGATCCAAGTCCAAAAAAGGAAAGTACAAGTCAAGCAGAGAAGAATGCTGAAATTGCGGTAAGATGATGTATTTTAAGAAGGACTGCAAAGCTCCAAGAAAAGCCGATGGTGGAGGAAAAGAAAATTATTTTTCTACTAATGTCTCAACAGTGAATTCCAAAATGACTCTCTGGTTTTATCCCTAGTCAGCACTGAATCTTGAATATGGATTCAGGTGTCTCTTTTTATGTTTGCCCCAATTAAAAAGTATTTAAAAATTACAGTCAGAGTGATATAGGAAAAGTTTATTTGGGAGATAACAAGGTCTGCAGTATAGTAAGAAGAGGAGAAGTTAATATCAAGTTGCTGAATGAAACAGTCTGGAAGCTTACTAAAATAAGACATGTTTTAAGTTCGAATAGAAATGTTATCTCTGTGAGCCAGTTGGCAAAGTCAAAACTCGTGACTACTTTCACAGGTGATTCGTGGAAGGTGACCAGGGAGACACTGGTGATGGCTCGGGGCAACATTGAAGGTACCCTCTATCTAATCAATGAAATGATTAATTTCATTGATATGGATGAAACCAGGTCGGATGCAAATCTGTGACAACGTAGACTTTTAGTATATGAGCGAGAAAGTTATGAAGTCCCTACTTTCAAAGAATAAGCTTTAGGGTTTGAAATCAGTTGATCTGGATTTCTGTAAAGATTGTATATATGACGAGCAGAAAAAATTTCTTTTTCCAAGCGCAGATCAATGTCGAAATAAAAAAAAATGGAGTTGTTGCATATTGATGTATGGGATCCTATTCCAGTTTAGTCCATTGGAAGTTCTCGTTATTTTCTTACATTCATTAATGATCACATGAGAAAAGTATGAGCTTATTTCTTAAAACAGAAATCCGATCTATTTGAAGTCTTTAAGAAATGGAAGATTATAGTAGAAAATGAGTAGACTTAAGCTGAAGCGTCTCAGATCACATAATGGGGGTGAGTACCATGATTAAAAGTTCAATAATTTATGTGCTACAGAGGGGGTCAGGCATGAGTTCATTGTCACAAGGACACTGCAACAGAATGGTGTAGTTGAGCACTTGAACAGAACAATCACTCTATGGAAGTGCAGGGATCAATCTACAATGATTCGTAGATTCAGATCTGGCAGGAGTTGTGGATAGCAGGAGAACTACAACAAGATATATCTTCACATTGGGAAACACAACAATGAGTTGGGTTTCCAGGCTGCGGTTTTCAGTGTAGATTTAAAGTTCAACGATATTTTGGAGTTCAACGATCTTCTGCATATATCTTCCAGATATATCTTCTGTTGAACTTTAAACTACGGAGGTCGAATATATTGTTATCACTGAAGGTAGCAAGGAAACGTTTTAGTTACAGAACTTTATGGCAGAATTGTGCAAGGAGCATAATATTGGAAAGCTTTACAGTGACAATATGAGTGTGATTCATGTTGTTAAGAATGCTGCTTACATGTCAAGACGAAACACATCTGGCTGAGGTATCATCTCATTTGATCTCTTCTAAAGAATGTGCAATTATTTCTAGAAAAGATACATATAGCTGAAAATCCTGCGAATATGTTGACGAACATGGTAATTGTTGAGAAACTGAAGTTGTGCTTGGCTTCAGTTGAGTTTCATGAAGGTTGAGACCGGGGGGTGAGCCACACCGCGGTATGTGTCTAAGAAGGCGATTCAGATGGAGGTACAGGTACAGAGGACTGGTGCTCGGTGCTTTGTCTACAAGTGGGAGATTGTTACAGTGTGTGTGGAGCCAAAGCATTTCAACTGTTTTTAAGGTTGGTGTCTAGGCGCCAGCTATGGGTGCTTAAGTGCCCCATGAGAGAGGACGCTGCTCTTATTCTCGAGGATTGACGCCCAGGCGTTGGTCTATTGGTGCCTAGGCACCCATTTCTAGGCGTCGTTATAGAGCATTTGGTGCTTAGGCACCTAAACGCCCGGTGCGTTTATTACACAAAAAATGTTTTCTTAAGCCAATTTTGAGCACGTTTCTTAACGCTTGCTATTTCTTTATTTTGATTTCTTCGACGAGCATCTCGGTGAAGGTGAAGAGTGTCGAAGAGGTGAATTCCGGTGATTCGACATTATTTTTTGCGTCAGTTTGGAAAAGAAAGATTGTTGGTGCAAGTCTTGTAAGTTTCTTCGTGTGAGTGTGGAGAAGAAACTTGTGCGAGTCTTTTTGTAAAACTTTCTAAATTATATATTAAAATTTGTGGTAGTGTTACTCCGTGGTTTTTTCCTGTTTTCGGGTTTTTCCACATAAAATTCATGTGTATTTTTCTGGTTGTTTTGATTGTGCTTTATTAAATTTTTGTTCCTTTTTCCTCGCATCTCGTGACCCTATTCCTCGATGAAATTAAATTGAGGCTCTTTCGAAGTAATTTCCTTAATAGTAAACATGGTTGAGTCAAAAGATAAACTTGTATTTAATTGATCCAAACCTTAAATGTTATTTATTCTTGAACTTCATCTTCAAAATCTTCTTCTTCTTCACTAATATATATGTCCAAATGACACTAGGTCCTTCATATTGTCTGTATTCATTGTCTAATAAATTGAAGCATTATTATGTTCAATTTCAAGTACATTCATAATTTATTTCTCTTTATTATTCTTGCCTAAACTATAAATACAAACAAAATGACATTCGTAAATATTTATGATCTTTTTTTATAAGAATATTTAATAATGTAAATAACAATTAAAAGTAAATATGAAACTTGTTCTTTCATTCAGCTTCATTTTTCTATGGGATTGTTATAAAAACATCTTTTCTTTCATGTGTAAGAGTTTGTGATTCTTCATTTGCATTAGTTATGGGCATATTTCTAATTATATCAACATCAAATATTTGCTCATTTTCATTCACCCCCAAAAAAATTCTTGTTGAAACACTGAATCTTCTTTCTCAACAATCCATTCATCATCAGAGTTTGTCATTCACAATATTGAATCAAGTCTTCTTTTCTTCTTATAATTCCCCGTCTCATTCTATTATTATATTTTTCATACAACAGAGTGTTCAACCTTTTGTGTTTGAACATTTTACTCTTCTTAGTATGAATCTAAAATATAAAATATCATTTTTTAATAGGTAATAATATGAAAGCAAATAATAACAATTAAAAAATAAAAAGTTATTATTGATTCAAATGTGTTCCAATTTCTTTCATAACCTGATGAACTGCATGTGAGGCTAAAAACTTGAATAGTAAAATTCATTAACCTAGGTGTTTTATGAACAAATCTCATTCACTAATCAGTAGATCTTAATTTTCTTGAGTCCATAACAACTCTAATCTCAAAGTCTTCTCTTAAGTCATTGTACATGTCTATATGCATATAAGGCAGTCTTTATAATCCAACATTCTTTTCACACAAAGACTTAACCCGTATTTTATATTTTCATCATTAAGGAAATTATCTCAGAGCAAAACTGAAAATTTAAATAATAACTAACCCCATGTAATGATTTATGAGGTTGGGCTGCCTATCTTGCATCAATTTTTCTTCAAATAGGTTCATACTTCTTTTTGTTATGCCCATAATTAGAAGTAACTTTTCTTTTGTTGAATTTATTAACTCATAAATATAACTCATGATTGGCATTTCTTTTGAGTCAACATCTCTTAGAACATTTACAAGAGGCACAACACTTTTGACATAGTAATCAAGATGGCACCGAGAATATAGGTCGAACAAAATAACATCTCGAGCTTTTATACCTTTTTTTTTTCTTATCACATTGAATAGAACATCAAGCTTTTGAGGAAAACATTGCCGGAAGTGATTGTTTTTGTTTGTAAATGTTTTGAAGAGAAACATGCAGTAACATAGTGTGTGATGGCTAGATGAACAAATTCCCTCTCCTTTGTAAATTCTCATCAAGCTAATAACTCATGTGTGCCCGTAAATGAATTTATTAACTTGTTTTGCTTTTGCAAATGCACTTTCATGAATTTTTAACTTTTCAATATCTTCTAGCATGAGGTTAATACAATGTGCGGCACAAAGTGTTCAATAACTATGTTGTACTTTTTTATTGCATTTTTACTCATATTCACATAATTTGCTATAATTTGCATCATATTTTTCCTCTCATAATTTCTTAATCACACCATCCAAATAAATGAATAATAATGCATCACCCTATAGCATAGAAGTATCGACAAATTTAAGAAAAAAGGTCCCGGTTAGATTGTTAATAAGAAAATTAATCAAGTCTTTTTTTATCTGTCCAACTATCAGACATAATTGAGCATCCATATTTACTTCATGCATTTTTATGCTCCTCTAACACCTTATTGATTGTAGCAACTTCATATTTGAGTATCCAAGTTTTTAGTTCATGTATTGTAGGCAGAGTAAAATCAGGTTCAAAGTTAGCAACTGCTTCAAATATTAGCATATAATATGGGTCGCTGACAATATTAAATGACAATCTTATTGAATTGCAGAGTCTCGCCATATGGTTCTTCCTTGGATCATGTATGTAGCAGCTCACCACTCTCACTGCAAAGGAGATGTCGGGTTGAGTGTGACAGATAGATCAGATGACCCACCAATCTCTGGTGCCTCTCATGATCAACCGATTTTTTTGTCTCTCCACTTAGCTTGGTTTTCTGGTCAATTGAAGAGAATGCAAGTTTGCACCTTAGCATGTTTGTTTTTGCGAGAAGAACTAGTACAAGCTTTCTTTGGGATAAGACTATTTCTTCAGGTCCACAAGCAACTTCAATCCCAAGAAAGTATATGATTTGTCCAAGTTCTTTTATCTAAAATTCATTGTTAAATTTTATCTTTATTTGGACAATCTTTGTCTCATCATCATCAGTGACAATGTCGTTATCAACATATACAACAAGTATATTGATGTGACATTCATGTTGTCGAAAGAATACTGTATGGTCTATATTGATCTGCTGATATCTCATGCCCACCATAACCTTTCTAAATTTGTCATACCAGGCTCGAGGAGAGTACTTCAAGCCATACACACCCTACCCACTATTTGAAATATACCAAATCTTGGTGGTATCTACATGTATACCTCCTCTAGTAACTCACTATGAAGAAATTTATTGTTCACATTAATTTGGTGTAACCTCCACCCACCATTCTCAGAGAAACTAGTATTTTCATTGTGCTCATTTTTGCTACTGGTGCAAAGGTTTCATTATACTCAATGCAATATGTCTGATTGTAGCCTTTCGCCACCAGTCGTGTTTTATATCGCTCCATCTTTTTTTCTGAAGTTTTTTTCAATATGAATATTCACTTGCACCAAACAACTTTTTTCTCCGCTGATAGTGGCACTATTTCCCATTTTCTATTTTTATGGAGAGCCTAAAGCTCCTCATGCGTAGTTGCTTAATACTTGAGAACCTTTTTAGCAATCCACCATCACTTGAGTATAGAAATTGTGTCCAAATATACAATGAATGTTCTATGTAAATGTGATATATTTGAATATGAAACAAAGTTAGTAATGTCAAGTTCCAACCCAAAACGATTAGGAGGATGTTTTGCATTGTTGTGAGGGGTTGTCGGCACTAAAAGAAAGTTTGGGGGGTCGCCCGTAAGAAGCTGTCGGCAGCCGGAATTGAAATCTTATCGCCCGCTTCGGAAGGACGTTTTAATTTACGTATATATATGTATATAATTTTAGAAAAATATGAAATCAAACTGACCTCATATTTTTCATAGCTTAAATGAAAGAGCACTCTACCTCAAATCCTGTATCTACCCCGAGGGATAAACACAAGACTTGACGGTGAGGCTCGATCAAATAAACTAAGAAAACATATGACATCTGTTTGGGTCTGCGAAACTGTTTTATTTGCCGACAAGTTCCCCTATTTAATATAAATAATTAAATAGATTTTATTTTAAGCTAGGTTCGGAAAAGCTTCCTATAAGGGCGAGCCCCTATAGTTAATTACATCTTAAATGACCTAGGTCACCTAAGAAAACTCTCGATAAAAATCAGGGAATAATGTCTTCAAAGAAGTCAAAAGGATAGGATTTTTCAACGAAATCGGACGAAGATGTGTGAAAGGGGAAAGACTCAAATCTGGAACATTGTTGAGGAATCCAAATGAAGAGAAACTAGGGGAGGTCACAGATCCTGAGGAGAACCTCAGTGACTTCCCAGTCTATCCTATGGTTTGGCTCCAATTGTAAGAAGAAATTATTAAAGTGTTTCGTCCTGTCAATTTTATTTAATTAGGGCTTATATTTGCGTGACAGGACCACACAAATTGCCTAGAAAATATGAGGGTTTACGTCGCATCGGACGACAACCTCGGAACCTAGAACGAGTTTAGGGCTTAAATCGTACAACAGAGCTATGCGAATGCTTAAAGAAAAGGGGGAGGATTTATGTCACGCTAGGCGAACAACCTCGAAATCCTATGGATTGTTGTTTAATTTCTAGGAAAATGGATGGTTTTGCTGGGGAATACGTGTTATGCTATTGAACATGGCCGTGCTGCCCACTGCGCTAGCTCCAAGCTCCTCGACGTAACGAGTTTAAGTTTTCTAGGGTGTCTAGTTATAATGTTAAATCAAACGACCCTATGGTTGTAGTCCTCTAAACATCCTATGTAAAAAAAAAGGTAAACATGTTTAAAGTTATAAAAAGTAAAGTGTGCGATGCAGGAACGAACAATAGCATGCAAGTGGAACAGTAGTAGGCAAAAACAGTAGCAGTACAACATGCTATAAATGAAGAACAGTAGCAAGTAGAAAACATGACAAGTGTAACATGCTTTACAGTACGGTAGCAGATAGAAAACAGGACAAGTGTAACATGTTTTACAGGAAGAGCAGTAGCAGGTAGAAGACAGAAAAAATTAATTACTGTAAAAAAAATGTAAAGCAAACATATATGCCCGTGAGATCCGCCGTTCCTTAAGTATAACAAACCTAAATGCATCTCAAAAAGCCAAGTCCGAAAGAAACGTCGTCCAGGAAACCCGAGGAAAAGCGGAGAACTCGAGAAAAATCAACGAAAAAAACTCAAGCTAAAGAAAATCCTCAAAACTCCTGGGGAAATCCCGAAAGAAAGAAAAAGTAACACGAGTGCCCTGTCCCAAACCTTTCATAAAACAAAGAAACAAAATTCGGATGGGGGACCGCAAGCACTCGTATGGGGCTAGGCTCAGCTATATTTATTCTCGAGGGTCCACGAAGGCTACTCGGTCACCCGAACGTATAGAGCTCTCCACTCGTCTAGAAGGGTGTCTTAAACCTCACTTAGGGGGCTATTTCCCAGCCTAAACAGCTATTCGTCAGTTGGACAACCAATTTTAAAACGTATTCTTAAAATTTATGTTTTTGACATACAAATTCTTAGACATGCAAAGAGGAGTTATCAATTCGCCCCCGAGTCGATTCCATTTGCGGGCATTGGATCGCCGACCGACTGAGGGGGTTCGAGCCAACTCCCGCTAGACTTATTTAGGTGAAGGATACCATATCCTATTGTTCATCAAATGCCTGGATCTTGATGTTATAGGATAGGGCATTTTTCTGCTCTATCTTCCGTGTGCCTTTATCATCAACACCGTACGCCCCAAAACGACTACTTGCGACCTTGCTTGATGGTTTCACGTATAGCAAAAGGCTATACGTGGACACTTATGCATCG
>NW_018164496.1:917783-919166 GCF_001263595.1 Phalaenopsis equestris
AAACATAAAATATTCCTTTGCGCTGATTCTCTAGACCCCAAGAACGCAAGATTAATCAAATCAACTAAATGCTTTTCCAAAATGAGATTCAAAATTTCCCAAACTTCGAAAGAAAATGATCGCGGGGAAACCACTGTTAATATCTCCAAACTCATACTAAAAAATCAAGATTCCTCCAACTTTCAGATTAATAGATAGCCTCATACATTAAATAAGCACGAAGTCTTCCCATAAAACCAGATAGATGCTCACGATCGGGGTCAGCAGAGCAGAGAAAACAGCCAACAAGGCTCTCGGCCAAAGCCAAGGATGGGGACAGGAGGGCTCACGGCCAGGGCCAGCAAAGAAGAGGAAACAACCAACAAGGCCCATAACCAAAGGCTGCCTAAAAGACAACAGGTAAGGCTTACAGTTAAGGCATCAAAGGGGCCCAAAAAGAACTAATAAAGCTCACGGTTTAAGGCAGCAAAGAACAGCTGCAAAAGCCCATGACCCAAGGTCATCCAAAGCACAAAGGGGCTCACGGCTTAAGCCAACAAAAAGACTACCAAAGGCAAATATGCTTCCCTGACAAACTGAAAGGACAACTAAAATAATTATAACTTTTTTTTCGTAGGACAAACTTGATTCATTCACAACTCTCAAGACAATTCAAGCCTAGCAAGGAAAGCAAAATCACACCCAAAGACCTGCAACATACCTCACGGGTAAGGAGTAGGAACCAAAGCCAGCAAAGCCACCTCCCAACCATTCCTCGGGTAAAGGCTGAACAAAGCAACACAGCTCTCAATCAAAACCAAACCGAGCACAACAAGAAACAAAGCCAAAACCGAGCTCAACAAGGCTAAAACAAGCAAACAGAGCCCCCACCCCAGAGTTAATCCAAGTCCAGCAAAGGCCAAACGAAGCAACTCAAGACCAACAACTAGAATCAAACCAAATCACCAGAGCTAGAGCAAGCAAACACAACTCACACTAGAGCCAAACCGAGTTCAACAAGAAAGAAAGCCAAAGCCGGCCCCCAACCAGAGCCAAACCGAGTCCAGCAAGGCTAAACGAAACAAACCAAGCCCCACTTTAGAGCCAAACCGAGCCCAGCAAGGCCAAAACACAGCCCAAACATTGATACAAATTCAAGTTTTAATAGAAATTAAAATCTCAACCACCTCTAAACAGATCGAAAATCAGTAAAAGCCCAAAGTGAGCTTCTTAAAGCTAACGAAGAAAACTTCAACACCTTAACAAAAGGTCAACCCCTCAGACTTCTGCCATGAAAACCGAGCACCAACAAAAGTCTGAAGCCTAGCCATTCAAGGCCTAAAACCGAGTCCTACAAAATTAAAATCCAGACTCCCATAAAGCATTAAAGATTCAACCATTTCA
>NW_018164496.1:919227-919964 GCF_001263595.1 Phalaenopsis equestris
TTTAAGCCCAAGGAACAACCTGCATGTCTAAACATTCTAAGCATGAAATTATTCCAACAAATATATGAACATGGGAGATGCCTCATGAAGAGTTAAGCCAAACTCTCAAAGCAAGATACAAGGCTTTCCAAATTAAATAAGTTCTCTTATAACATATATTTCAAGCCAGGGAAAGCCACAGGAAGCCAAAACCGAGCCCCCAAATATGCATAAAACATGAAATTGCACCCCCCAGTCTTCATTTTAAGTGAGAGCAAGCTATAATATGCCAAAGCCGAAACCCCAACATGCATGAAAGAGAAACAAAAAGAAAACCCCAGAGTCATGTCTTAGCTCCTTAAATATTTTTATCATAAACATGATGTCGGCACTAAAAGAAGAAAGTTTGAAGAAAGTTTGGCGGGTCGCTCGTAAGAAACTGTCGGCACTAAAAGAAAGTTAATAGAAAGTTTGGGAGGTTGCCCGTAAGAAGCTATCGGCAGCCGGAATTGAAATCTCATCGCCCGCTTCGGAAGGACGTTTTAATTTACGTATATATATGTATATAATTTTAGAAAAATATGAAATCAAACTGACCTCATATTTTTCATAGTTTAAATGAAAGAGCACTCTACCTCAAATCTTGTATCTACCCCGAGGGATAAACACGACTTGAGGGTGAAACTCGATCAAATAAACTAAGAAAACATATGACATCCGTTTGGGTCTGCGAAACCATTTTATTTGCCGACAAGTTC
>NW_018164496.1:922626-923650 GCF_001263595.1 Phalaenopsis equestris
ATGCTTGCGATCGGGATCACTACAAAGAGCTGAACAGCAGGTAGGACTCATGACCAAAGCAAAACCCGAGGGACATAAGAGAAAACAACCAACAAGGCTTTCGACCCAAAGCTAGGAACAGGGACAAAGGGGCTCACGGCCAGGGTAAGAAAATAAGAGGAAACAGCCAACAAGACCTATAACCAAAGGCAACTTAAAAGACAACAGATAAGGCTTACAGTTAAGGCAACAAAGGGACCCAAAAAGAACTAATAAAACTCACGGTTACAGTAACCCAAAGCACCAGGGGGGGAGGCTCACGGCCGGGGCAAACCCAAATCAATTCTCTACAAGTTTTGATATACATAGGAGAGTACAAAACATCACCAATCTTTCAAAGTAACAAATTTGCTCCATCTACAGTCATTCAAATGATTCAAACTTAACAAGAAGGAATAAATTAAACTCAAGGAATTCCAATGGGTCTCACGGGTAGGGGTAGGAACCAAAGCCAGCCAAACCACCTTCAAACCATTCCTCGGGTCAAACAAAGCAAAGCAAGCCCCTCAACTAGAGCCAAACCGAGCCCAGCAAGGCTAAAACACAGCCCCCACTTTAGAGCCAAACGGAGTCCAGCAAGGCTAAACGAAACAAACCAAGCCCCACTTTAGAGCCAAACCGAGCCCAACAAGGCCAAAACACAACCCAAACATTGATACAAATTCAAGTTTTAATAGAAATTAAAATCTCAACCATCTCTAAACAGATTGAAAATCAGTAAGAGCCCAAAGTGAGCTTCTTAAAGCTAGCAAAGAAAACTTCAACACCTTAACAAAAGGTCAACACCTCAGACTTCTGCCATGAAAACCGAGCACCAACAAAAGTCTGAAGCCGAACCATTCAAGGCCTAAAACCCAGTCCAACAAAATTAAAATCCAGACTCCCATAAAGCATTAAAGATTCAACCATACCCAAAGTCGTGGCTCCAATCAAGCCAAAAGACAAAACCGAGCACAACAGGGGCTAAAAACGAGCCATACAACAT
>NW_018164496.1:923794-924214 GCF_001263595.1 Phalaenopsis equestris
CAAGATACAAAGCTTTCCCAAATTAAATAAGTTCTCTTATAACATATATTTCAAGCCAGGGAAAGCCACAGGAAGCCAAAACCGAGCCCCCAAACATACATAAAACAGTAAAATACACTCCCCAGCCTTCATTTTAAGTGAGAGCAAGCCATAATATGCCAAAGAAGGCTGGAGTGCAGCAGGGAGTAGGTGGAAGCTTTTCCAGAGCGCGAGGGGACCTCGAGGAAGCTTCGCGAGAAGAATCGGGCTCGGCTATGGCACGCAACCGAAAGGAATGGGCGGGACTCGCGAACAGGAGAGGGAGGCGAGGCGTGTGTTTGATTTAGGGATTTAGGGCTTTTAAAAGGAAAAAGGAAAATCTGTATTTTTTTATATTATTATTAATGTATATATATATATATATATATATATATATATATA
>NW_018164496.1:926115-929396 GCF_001263595.1 Phalaenopsis equestris
AACCACAAAAGAGTACAGAAGCGGGTTGAATTTCTAGAACAAGGTGGGTCCCATTTCTAAGGTTCTAAGATAGTCGAAGGGAGATCCCTAAGGCTAGATCCTAAATCCTAAGAGAAAGACTAGACCTCACTAAAAATGAGGTCAACAAATGAACCCCCAATAGGTGTGGTGTGTCGGACGAGCACACCGCGCGTATTGGTGTTGACCGAAAAGATCAACGAAACCAACACGAAAGTCTAGACCAACATACCTAGGGCAAAGCGTAGAAATGAGTGACTAAAACATATCCGCTGGGGATTAGAAGGTAGACTTCAGATTATTGAGTTTCGGGTGTAGATTTCAGATTCGTGTCAGGATTTGATTTAAAAGATTGCAATAGGAGCTCCTAAAGCAACGCAGTATCGGATGTGAAATCCTCAACCTCTAAAAATTGATTTGAAAGATTGCGATAGGAGGGGCTCCTAAAGTAACGCAGAATCGGATGTGAAATCCTCAACCTCTAGAATATCGTATAATTTGATTTGAAAGATTGCGATAGGAGGGACTCCTATAGCAACGCGGTATCGGATATAAAATCCTCAACCTCTAGAATATCGATTTGAGAGATTGCGATAGGAGGGGCTCCTAAAGCAACGCGGAATCGGATGTGAAATCCTCATCCTCTAAAATATTGATTTGAAAGATTGCGGAAAGATGATTTGAAAGATTGCGATAGGAGGGGCTCCTAAAGCAACACGGAATCGGATGTAAAATCTTCATTCTCTAAAATATTGATTTGAAAAATTGCGATAGGAGGGGCTCCTAAAGCAACGCGGAATCGGATGTAAAATCTTCAACCTCTAGATTTGATTTGGAAGATTACAATAGGATGAGATCCTAAAGCAACGCGGTATTGGATGTAGAATCCTCAACCTCTAGAATATCGTTTTTAAAGATTGCAATAGGGCAAGAGCCTAAAGCAACACGGTATCGGATGTATAATCCTCAACCTCTTTATTTGATTTGAAAGACTACAATAGGATGAAATCCTAAAGCAACGCGGTATCGGATGTAGAATCCTCAACCTCTAGGATATCGATTTTAAAGATTGCAATAGGGCAAGGGCCTAAAGCAACACGGTATCGGATGTAGAATCCTCAACCTCTAGGATATCGATTTTAAAGATTGCAATAGGGCAAGGGCCTAATTAAAGCAACGCGGTATCGGATGTAGAATCCTCAACCTCTAGGATATCGATTTTAAAGATTGCAATAGGGCAAGGGCCTAAAGCAACACGGTATCGGATGTAGAATCCTCAACCTTTAGATTTGATTTGAAAGATTGCAATAGGATGAGATCTTAAAGCAACGCGGTATCGGATGTAGAATCCTCAACCTCTAGATTTGATTTGGAAGATTGCAATAGGATGAGATCCTGAAGCAACGCGGTATCGGATGTAGAATCCTCAACCTCTAGGATATCGATTTTAAAGATTGCAATAGGGCAAGGGCCTAAAGCAACACGGTATCGGATGTAGAATCCTCAACCTCTAGGATATCGATTTTAAAGATTGCAATAGGGCAAGGGCCTAAAGCAACACGGTATCGGATGTAGAATCCTCAACCTCTAGGATATCGATTTTAAAGATTGCAATAGGGCAAGGGCCTAAAGCAACACGGTATCGGATGTAGAATCCTCAACCTCTTTTGTGAAAGATTGCAATAGGAGAAGCTCCTAAAGCAACGCGGAATCGGATATAAAATCCTCAACCTCTGGAATATGGATTTGAATGATTGCGATAGGAGGAGCTCCTAAAACAACGCGGAATCGGATGTAAAATCCTCAACCTCTGGAATATTGGTTTGAAAGATTGCGATAGGAGGGACTCCTAAAGCAACGCGGAATCGGATGTGAAATTCTCAACCTCTTGAATATCGATTTGAAAGATTGCGATAGGAGGGACTCCTAAAGCAACGCGGAATCGTATGTGAAATCTTCAACCTCTCAAATATTGATTTGAAAGATTGCAATAGGAGGGGCTCTTAAAACAACGCGGAATCGGATGTAAAATCCTCAACATCTGGAATATTGATTTTAAGGATTGCGATAGGAGGAGCTCCTAAAGCAACGCGGAATCAGATGTAAAATCCTCAACCTCTAAAATATCGTATAATTTGAGTTGAAAGATTACAATAGGAGGGACTCCTAAAGCAACGCGGAATCGGATATGAAATCCTCAACCTCTAGAATATCGTGTGAACCATTGCTAAGCAATGCGGAATCAGATGTGAAATCTTCATCCTCTAAAATATCGTGTGAACCATTGCTAAGCAATGCAGAATTAGATGTGAAATCTTCATCCTCTAAAATATCGTGTGAACCATTGCTAAGCAATGCAGAATTAGATGTGAAATTCTCATCCTCTAAATTATCGTGTGAATCATTGCAAAGCAATGCGAAATCGGATATGAAACCCTCTTCCTCTAAAATATCGTGTTTCAAATTCATGGGAAACTAGTAGAATTCGCGAAGATTGACATTGGTGAGGAAACATTATGAAACTTTGTGAGATTTTGTGCAGAATGTGAAATTCCGCGGTGATGTGAAGAAAACTAGTGCAAACCAAGATAGTTGCGCTATGCAAGTAAAGAGTAAGAAACTCGAACTCGAGAAATTTATCATTTTTTTTTGTTAGGATTTGGACCCAGTTTTAGACAAGCACGACGTCTGAGCTTCTAAGAATGAGTTTTTGTCTCTAAAACATTGCAAGGCACGGTACCTCTTGAAGTATCGTCCTCTAACAAATGACAAGTGTCGAAAATAGCCCATCCTTAAGGTACCATCGGAAATATATTCTTTCAAGTACAAATAATAGATGTGTTATTTCTACGGATACCATGGCTGAAGAGGCCACAAGTTCGTAGCTTCGTTTATAGCAGTCATCATTTGGTTTGTTGCAGATTCTGTAAAGGTTGTTGAAGTTATCTTTGATAAATCTTTCTAACGTTCTTTGAGTTGAAGTTGGAGTTGTATTTACTGGACACTGAAGGATATGACTTCAGGTTTGAATTTTCATTAACTGCTAATATCATCGTCGTGTCTTTAATTCCTTCTTTCTGAGCGTAAGCAGATTTCAGAATTTTGGTCGTGTGATCAAAACATTTTTCGATTTCCAAAGATATTTCTGAGTCAATTAATGACCGACCAAAAGACTCAAGATCGTTGAACTTTTTCTTGAACATAATATCAGAAGAATTATCTTAAGAGAACATCTTAAGAGAACATTCTCAGGGGAAACTCGG
>NW_018164496.1:929439-931776 GCF_001263595.1 Phalaenopsis equestris
ACCTCAAGCTTCACCTCAAGCTTCTTCTCAGGGAGACCTTTCTTTTCTTTTTCTTTTTTTTTTTTAATTCCCCATATTTTGATTAGAATTATTATATCTGGTAGAGCATTATTTAAAGATTTTGAATGTCTTAATTCAGACACCAATTTTTGATTATAAGCTCACCTCAAGCTTCTTCTCAGAGAATTTTCACACATTTTTTTTTTGCTCCCTTTGTTTTCTAGAGAATTACTATATCTGGTGGAACGTATGTTAAGGATTTTGAATGTCCAAATTCCCCTGACTAATAATCCTCAAATATTTCTCAAGTCGAATTCTGAGATATTATAACTCGTTTGAAAGTCAGGACCCAGTCACGTGGCAGGAAATTAAAAGGCTCGTGATATCTCGAGTCAATTACTCGTATTTCATCGTATTTCAAAACCACACTATCTTATTTTGAAATCAACTTAGGACCCAATCCGAATTCTTTAAAGTGGATGACTCAGATATTACGACATCAATTTCATTCTTCCCTGAAGTCACAGTCTTATCAAAACATCCAAATTTTCCTTCGAGGTAATCAGTTTTTTTTTATTGCGCAATCCTGAACAACAACAAACCCTTTCTTTTCAATAATTGCGGTGGGAGGGATGGGATAGGCTAACATTGATCATGTTAATTTCTCATTCAACATTAATTTCTCATTCAACAACATTTCTCATTCAACAACAAAAGTAGTACAATAGTGGCCAGAAGACATTTCATTCATTGGCAGCTGAGCAGGAATAGGTTGGAACAAACAGATCGACTAAAATCATATTGATAGAACCTCTTTCAGGTTCCTTTCAAATATTTTTTCCGGGATCGTTACGTCCTCATTCTTGAACTTCTCCTCAAGCAAGTCTTTGAAACTGCAACACTCTTCTATGGTGTGTCCAACGAACCTGTGGTACGGGGAATATCTCGGATGTCCTTTTTTGTTGATCTCATCGGGCTTCTTTGGCTTGGGTAACCTGAACTCAGGATTCTTAATCAGACTGCAGAACATCTTTTTTGTTGCTTCATCCTTAAAAGAATATATCTCATTTGATCGAGTGTTCATGATTGGAACTTATTTTTCATGTGTCTGGTAAGGTCTCTGCTGAGATGATTGCCGAATACTCTGACGAGAATGTTGGAAGGTTTGTTGACGTTGTTCTGCTTGTATTTGCAATTATCGTTTTTCCCTGCTAACCATAGCAACTGTCCCAGATTTCTTCTCGAATATCTTGGTTATCCCGGACTTCTCGGCCTTCTCATGAGAATCCATATGCTCGACTTCTTCTTGCAGATTGCTAGCTTTGTTGAGTAACTTCTCGAAAGACTTGATAGTAAGTCCCTTAAGCATGAAAGCTACTGGCCCATGGATGCTCTTGAGTAAAATCTCAATCGCATGATGTTCCTGCAGCTGAGGTTCACATTTCATGCTAAGGTTTCTCCACCTCAAAATATAATCTACTAGAGTCTCGTTAGGCTTTTGTCTTTCTACCACGAGATCTCCAATAGAAACGTGGTGTTGTGCTCCGGCAAATCTTTTGGGTTGTTGTTGGGTTGGAGTAATATTGTTGGGTCGTCATAGTGCCAAACCATTACGTCGAGCCACTGCAAGTGCTAGAACACCATCACTTGTCCAACGACCACTATTATTGTCGTCATCAAAACCACCACTGCTTGACCACCATCGTTGTAGGACTAAGGGGCTTAATCGTCTCCAAATCTGATCTGTCATATGGGATCAACCAACACAACTTACAAGGGAATTAAATGTTTCATTGTAGGAATACAGTCTTTGGTGGCCTCCAAACCTAGTCTATCCGTTGGGGGCAGTCAATGCCACTATCAAGGGAAGATAGTTGGATGACCATATAACCACAAGTTATGATCGTCTCCAAACTCGATATGTATAATGAGGACAGTCAACACCTCTGTCAAGAGAAGATAGAAATAGGACCACACACCTTGATCACCTCCAAACTTGGTATGTCTTATAAGGGTAGTCAACCCCTCTTTTTAAAGGAAGCCATATGCCTCATCAAAGGACCACAAGCCTTAGTCGACTTCACATCTAATCTATATGATGAGGCCAGTCAACACTTCTTTAATGGGATGATATGTGTCTCGTCATGGAATCATTATTTTCGATTGCCTCCAAACCTAAAATGTCTAATGAGGGAGGTCAACACCACTTTCAAGGGAAGGCATGTACCTCATTGTAGGACTTAGCCTAAATCCTTCTTCCTTTAGCAGTTCATGGAACATCTTCGACACGGCTTCCTCTTTGAAGGAATACATCAATTGCTGTCGTTCTTCCAAGGA
>NW_018164496.1:933815-934350 GCF_001263595.1 Phalaenopsis equestris
CTATCCCGAGGGATAAACACAAGACTTGAGGGTGAGGCCGATCAAATAAACTAAGAAAACATATGACATCCGTTTGGGTCTGCGAAACCGTTTTATTTGCCGACAAGTTCCCCTATTTAATACAAATAATTAAATAGGGTTTATTTTAAGCTGGGTTCGGAAAAGCTTCCTATAAGGGCAAGCTCCTATAGTTAATTACATCTTAAATGACCTAGGTCACCTAAGAAAACTCTCGATAAAAATCAGGGAGTAATGTCTTCAAAGAAGTAAAAATGATAGGACTTTTCAACGAAATCGGATGAAGAGGTGTGAAAGGAGAAAGACTCAAATCTGGAACATTGTTGAGGAATCCAAATGAAGAGAAACTAGGGGAGACTACAGATCCTGAGGAGAACCTCAGTGACTTCCCAGTCTATCACATGGTTTGACTCCAATTGTAAGAAGAAAATTATTAAAGTGTTTCATCTTGCCAATTTTATTTAATTAGGGTTTATATTTGCGTGACAGGATCACACAAAATCACACAAATTGCCTA
>NW_018164496.1:934566-935708 GCF_001263595.1 Phalaenopsis equestris
GTTATGCTGTTGAAGATGGTCGTGCTCTGCCCTGCGCTAGCTCCAAGCTCATCGACGTGACGAGTTTAAGTTTTCAAGGGTGTCCAGTTATAATGTTAAATCAAACGGCCCTATGGTTGTAGTCCTCTAAACATCCTATGTAAAAAAAAGGTAAACATGTTTAAAGTTATAAAAAGTAAAGTGTGCGATGCAGGAACGAACAGTAGCATGCAAGTGGAACAGTAGTAGGCAAAAACAGGAGCAGTACAATATGCTATACATGAAGAACAGTAGCAAGTAGAAAACAAGACAAGTGTAACATGCTGTACAGAACGGTAGCAGGTATGAACAGAAATAAACAGGACAAGTGTAACATGTTTTACAGGAAGAGCAGTAGCAGGTAGAAGACAGGAAAATTAATTACTGTAAAAAAAATGTGAAGCAAACATATATGCCCGTGAGATCCGCCGTTCCTTAAGTATAGCAAACCTAAATGCATCTCAAAAAGCAAAGTCCGAAAGAAACGTCGTCCAGGAAACCCGAGGAAAAGCGGAGAACTCGAGAAAAATCAACGAAAAAAACTCAAGCTAAAGAAAATCCTCAAAACTCCTGGGGAAATCTCGAAAGAAAGAAAAAGTAACACGAGTGCCCTGTCCCAAAGCTTTCATAAAACAAAGAAACAAAATTCGGATGGGGGACCGCAAGCACTCGTATGGGGCTAGGCTCAGCTATATTTATTCTCGAGGGTCCACGAAGGCTACTCGGTCACCCGAACGTATAGAGCTCTCCACTCGTCTAGAAGGGTGTCTTAAACCTCACTTAGGGGGCTATTTCCCAGCCTAAACAGATATTCGTCAGGTGGACAACCAATTTTAAAACATATTTTAAAATTTATGTTTTTGGCATACATAAATCTCGAAAAATATTATCAAATTTTGTTTTATAAAGAAGAATATATTTTATATTTTAAAATAGATTTTAGCAATTTTTA
The DNA here is from genome assembly GCF_001263595.1 of Phalaenopsis equestris. Lineage (NCBI taxonomy): Eukaryota > Viridiplantae > Streptophyta > Magnoliopsida > Asparagales > Orchidaceae > Phalaenopsis > Phalaenopsis equestris. The sequence goes on from NW_018164496.1 coordinate 935,537, forward strand.
TTGTCCACAAGACGATTACACTGTCGGGCATAGGATCGCCGACCGACTGAGGAGGTTCGAGCCAACTCCCCCTAGACTTATGTCGGTGAAGGATATCATATCCTATTGTTCATCAAATGCCTGGATCTTGATGTTATAGGATAGGACATCTTTCTGCTCTATCTTCGGTGTG
>NW_018164496.1:935789-936080 GCF_001263595.1 Phalaenopsis equestris
CCGAACCAAGAAGCAAGGAAAAAAAAGAACAAAAATGGGGTGAGAGAGAGGAGACACTGATTTATCTAAAACACCGAAAAGGAGATTGGATCGGTTCTCAAAACTCGTATCGAAAAGACCTGGAAAAGTAGGGCCCGTGGTCTTTCCTAACAAACATAAAATATTTCTTTGCACTGATTCTCCAAACCCGAAGAACGCAAGATTAATCAAATCAACCAAATGTTTTTCCAAAATGAGATTCAAAATTTCCCAAACTTCGAAAGAAAATGATCGCGGGTCGCGGGGAAACCA
>NW_018164496.1:936381-938700 GCF_001263595.1 Phalaenopsis equestris
TCAAAGGGGCAGGCATCAAAGGGGCCCAAAAAGAGCTAATAAATTTAAGGCAGCAAAGAACAAAAGAACAACTGCAAAAGCCCACGACCCAAAACCATCCAAAGCACAAAGGGGCTCACAGCTAAAGCCAACAAAAAGACCACCAAAGGCAACTATGCTTCCCTGACAAACTGAAAGGATAACTAAAATAATTATAATTTTTTTTTTGGATGACAAACTTGATTCATTCACAACTCTCAAGACAATTCAAGCCTAGCAGGGAAAGCAAAATCACACCCAAAGACCTGCAACATACCTCACGGGTAAGGAGTAGGAACCAAAGCCAGCAAAGCCACCTCTCAACCATTCCTCGGGTAAAGGCTGAACAAAACAACACAGCCTTCAATCAAAACCAAACCGAGCCCAACAAGAAATAAAGCCAAAATCGAGCTCAACAAGGCTAAAACAAGCAAACACAGCCCCCACCCCAGAGTTAATCCAAGTCTAGCAAAAGCCAAACGAAGCAACTCAAGACCAACAACTAGAATCAAACCAAATCACCAGAGCTAGAGCAAGCAAACACAACTCACACTAGAGCCAAACCGAGTTCAACAAGAAAGAAAGCCAAAGCCGGCCCCCAACCAGAGCCAAACCGAGTCCAGCAAGGCTAAACGAAACAAACCAAGCCCCACTTTAGAGCCAAACCGAGCCCAGCAAGGCCAAAACACAGCCCAAACATTGATACAAATTCAAGTTTTAATAGAAATTAAAATCTCAACCACCTCTAAACAGATCGAAAATCAGTAAAAGCCCAAAGTGAGCTTCTTAAAGCTAACGAAGAAAACTTCAACACCTTAACAAAAGGTCAACACCTCAGACTTCTGCCATGAAAACCGAGCACCAACAAAAGTCTGAAGCCTAGCCATTCAAGGGCATTCAAGGCCTAAAACCGAGTCGAACAAAATTAAAATCCAGACTCCCATAAAGCATTAAAGATTCAACCATTTCAAACCCAAAGTCGTGGCTCCAATCAAGCCAAAAGACAAAACCGAGCCCGGCAGGGGCTAAAACTGAGTCATACAACATTAAAGATCTAGCCATTTTAAGCCCAAGGAACAACCTGCATGTCTAAACATTCTAAGCATGAAATTATTCCCACAAATATATGAACATGGGAGATGCCTCATGAAGAGTTAAGCCAAACTCTCAAAGCAAGATACAAGATTTTCCAAATTAAATAAGTTCTCTTATAACATATATTTCAAGCCAGGGAAAGCCACAGGAAGCCAAAATCGAGCCCCCAAACATGCATAAAACAGTAAAATACACTCCCCAGCCTTCATTTTAAGTGAGAGCAAGCTAAGTGCTAGAAGTTGATACCACACACGCGAAACTCTAGAAGGGGACGGAAGCGGGTTGAATTTCTAGAACAAGGCGGGTCCCATTTCTAAGGTTCTAAGATAGTCGAAGGGAGGTCCCTAAGGCTAGATCCTAAATCCTAAGAGAAAGATTAGACCTCACTAAAAATGAGGTCAACACATGCCACAATAATCATAAAGATGTCATAGCCTCCTTGGTTTAAGCAAGTAACCAAGTTTAGCTCCTAGGACATGCCCACATTTTCATCCTTCACATGCGAATATCTCAAAAATATATGAAAGTAAAGTAAAGTAGCATGTTGTATCCTCCATTTAACCGAGCAAGAGGAGGCTCGACAGGGAGAAAACCTCAGGAAACCAGGGCATAGGAAAGAAAGGGAAGAAGAGGTACCTTCCTAATGCAAACGTAAAGCACAACAACACAAGAAACCACCTCAAAGAAATGCTCTCCCAGAAACTCCCTTGCCAATTCCTCTCACAGCCAAAATTTCCACTCCTCTCTTGCCAACCTTTTCAACAACCCAAAAAAAAAATCCAAAGGAACTATCCTTATAGGCAGAGAATAGAGGAGAAGAGAAAGAAGACCAGAAAGCAGAGAAGAGAGGAGAAGAGAAAGAAGATCACCCCTCGACCGACGACACTTGAATCGGACCAAAAGAAAAGGCTGCCCACAGGCCCACAGAAGGCGAGGCCAACGAAGTTTCTCGGACCGAGCGGTGAGAGTAATGGCAGCGAGGGAAGTATCGGGAAGAAGAGAAGGAATGTCATTCCAGTGTACCAGGGAACAAGCTTCCCAGAGTCAAACTACCAAGAAATGGAAATCCACGGCTTAAGGAGACTGGCACGGCTTCGGGAAAGAAGGCCGTGGGCAGAGAGTGTCGGGCAAGGACGCAACCGAAGTCAACTTTCTCTCGCGTGGAGGAGCTCGCTCGGCTCGAGATCGAGAAAGGGAAAGGTTAGG
>NW_018164496.1:938712-955912 GCF_001263595.1 Phalaenopsis equestris
TCTCGCGTGGAGGAGGTGGAGCTTGCTCGGCTCAAGACCGAGAACGGGAAAGAGCCAGACACGCGAACGGGAGAGGGAAAGGAGGCAGAGAGAGCTAGAGATTTTAACGTTAAAAGAGGAAAGGGGGAAGGGGTAAAAAAAAGTTTAATTAATATATATATACATATATATATATAAATATATGTATATATATATATATATATTAAATAAAATACGATTTACTCGCGCGCGGTGACGTAACAAAATGGGTGTCGTCCATAGGCAAAATCGACGTTCCGGACGTGCCGGTGCAGTCTATTTTGTCATCCGGGGTCGCTCGGACGACGTCGCCGACAATTGTGTCAAAAAACGCGTTAAAATTTAAATTTTACAAGATTTCGACCCGCGATCGATCGTTTCAAAAGTTTTACTCGAGCATTCGACAGGTAACAGTGCAAACGATGTGAATCGTGGAGATCGGACGTGTCGACTCTCTGAATTGCGAAGTTTGTGCGCGGGATTGCGAATTGTGCAAAAGACCACCCTAAGGCTTAGGAAGGTCCTATAGGGATCCCTTTTGGGTTTCCTCATGTTGGTTTCACTCTTCTAAGTGCTAGAAGTCGATACCACACACGCGAAACTCCAAAAGGGGACAGAAGTAGGTTGAATTTCTAGAACGAGGCGGGTCCCATTTCTAAGGTTCTAAGATAGTCGAAGGGAGATCCCTAAGGCTAGATCCTAAATCCTAAGAGAAAGACTAGACCTCACTAAAAATGAGGTCAACAGGGGTCTTCCTTAAAGTTAAGTGGTTTAGGAGGAGGAGAAATCATTTGACATAGGAGTTCTAACTCGGACATAGATGGTGTAGATGTCTTAAGAGTCTGGGAAGACGAGGACAGGGGATTATTTGGCGCAAGTGGCACTGTAGGTACCGTTCCTTCATTTTGCTTCCTTCTTCGTGCACTCATCCTTAACTCACCTTCAGCCTGAATGCCACCACATATGGGTTCACTCTCTTCATTTTTCGGTTCGTCAAATGATTCATCTCACTTCATAAAACAAGGCATTGCTCACACGTGTGCTATCACCATTTCAACTCACCCCCTTGCCTCATATCTACAGTATCTGGCGAGTCATTGAAGGGTGAGGTCACCTCTTGGGTGTAGTATGGTTCAAATTCTCTAAATGACATCTATGGTCAGAGTTTCTTTTCTATCAAGCTCCAGTAGACATACCCCGTCTAGGAAGCAGAATAACCTACGAACACACATTTTACAGCTCTGGGATTCAACTTCCTTACTGATGGTCTGATATACTTCACAAAACATACACATCCAAATATTTTTAATGGAATGATTCCACTATTATCTTCCTTCAACATTTGATAAGAAAACTTGCAATCCAACATTCTCGAGGGCATCCTATTGATCCATGTTTCGGGTTACCTCAAGAGTAGCTATCAAAACTGCTTGCTTCCATAAATATTTGGTTTACTTCTAGAAAGTGTCTATTATTCCTCTCTGCCATTTTATTTTGCTGGTGTGTATGGACATGTAGTTGTATCCTTTAGGCTGACAAGTATTCCTCAAATGTTTTGTTAGTATACTATGTCTCATTATTAGACTTCAATACCTTCGCTATTGGATCATATTGAGTCTGGAATGTCTTATAAAAGTCTTTACAGCAAACAAACACATCACTCTTATTTTTCATCAAATATAACTAAATAACACAAGAAAAGTAATCAATAAAGGTTACAAAATATCGATAATCATTCATAGAGCTTGTAGATAAGGTCCATGAAGATCAGAATGTACAAAGTAAAAAATAACCGAAGTCTTATTCTCATAATTGACATAAAAAATACCTGAACTCGTATTCTCACAAGCATCAAAAACAAGTTTTTGTTTATTTGACTTTTTATATAAAGAAGGATACAACCGACTCAATAAACTAAAACAAGAGTGTCTCTTACGTCTGTGATGTAGCAACAACACATTCTTCATACTTCTCCAAGATTCTCCAACTCCAGCACTCTCTGCCATGTATGTCAAAGCTGAGTTCATCCTCTCTCGGTCAAGGTATCTGAGTTCACTATGCCATGTTCCAATCCCCAAGTATTTAACTCGTCCATTTCTCTTAGAAGATCATTTTAGGAATATCAAGTGAAATAACACATTTTAGTTGGGGAATAATAACACTAATGAATAAAGTATTCGCTGGAAAATATTGAGCATGCAAAACAATGGAAAAAGTCATATAATTGGTACTCTTCTCTGTGCTCTTACCAATTACAGGTTGTGTCGCCATCAATAATCTGGATGCACTTTGGTACTGTTAGGGGGTTATAGGAAGAAAAATCTCTAGTAGTAAATGTCATATATGAAGATACACCAAAATCTACTATCCATTCTGATGATCTTGTGGTGGATATAGAGATAAGAGTATGTCACAAGTACATTTGTCAAAGTGAACGTAAGTGGCAATGTTAACCTTTGATTACGATTGGTTGGAAACATGATCAGCTCCATCTCTTGTTGTTTTCTGCTTTCTCTTCAACAATTCCAGAAACTCATGATTCTCATTGGTAAAAACCATACTTGTCTCTCCCTCCTCTGCTACCATCAAATTTGTCAGTAGCTCTCTTTTTCGCCTTTTCGACCACCACTGTCACGACCACGACCTCCACCATGTCTAGGTTCGCCAATCTCTATCTCCTTAAACAGCTTAGGACAAGTCTTGCTCAAATGGTTTTGACTTCACCACAGTTGTAGCACTTGCTAGTTTCCTCCTAGACACATATCATATCCGAGCTTAAGGTAGCCAACGCTGATCTGGCACCTTGAAGTCAACTCGGCTCAGACTGTAGCTTCATGCAACTCACCCTCTGTATCATTGCAGCAATGTTCTCTTCTAGGTAAGGGATAGTTGCCTGAGTTGGGAAGACTGATCTCCTCCAATTAAAGACGGAGTTCATATGAGCCATAAACTTCATGGTCATTTTCTATGTAAAGATCTTCCCTTTCTTGTACTCTGGATCTCCAAAGCTCGATATCAGTGAGATGTGATCAAGATCTGCCCACAACCGTTTTAAATCTATCACTTATTCATGAATCCATCCATCACCTTGTACCATTGCTTCTATCTCACGTTAAATCTAGAACATCTTCATGTGGTTCTTCATCCCAGCATAAATCTTCTTCAGCTTTGTTCATATGTCCCTCACCTTTCAAATGTTATCTATTGAGGATGCAATTGACGAAACCATCGAGTTGAGTGGTCAGGTGTTGATTAAGGCATGTGTGGTTCTCCACTTATCCCTTTCACCACAGTCACCCTTTGGTTCTTTTCCGGTCAGATATCCCTCTAGTCTCTTCCCTACTAGAGCAGCCTTGACCCGACACGACCAACTCAGATATGTGGCCGATACATCAATCTTCAAATCAATATCCATAAGAGAGATATCTGGCACCTGCGTTGAAGCACGTGCTGAGATAGTGGCTTCCGTTGAGACATCTGCTCCCTGTATGAGCTCGATCAAGACCTTCAGAACTTTCTAATCTAGCTTTCCAGATGCTATAATCCTTTTCCTCCTGCACTATCTCCGTCTCCTGACATCTTTGAACACAAGAATCCAAGTCTAGATCACACACAAATTTGATGTTTCGCCTTCGCCTCTGTACGTGGTGATCATGTTGTGGTTTATGGGAGTTGCAATTTGTACAATGCGATCACGTCATGGTCTCTGGAAGCCGCGATCTATATATTGTAATCTCATCATGGTTTCTGAAAGCCGTAGTCTATACGCTACGATCATCAATTTGATCCCGTTTCTCACTGGTGTTGGATATACAACAAGATCCCGTATCGTGATCATCATTGTGATCCCATGTCTTCCCAGTTAGCATGACTGTCACAAGGGTTGTCGTCCCAGTTAGCTCTAATCGATTGTAATGTCGTGCGATCCCGCGATCCCGCGATCCAGTAGTTGGCTTCCCAGTTAGTGCAATTGTATCGTGGGGATTGTCATCCCAGCTAGCTCCAATCGCATTTGTAACACCGGGATCCCCTCGTTGCCATCCCAATTATCTCTCATTGCGACTGCTTTGTGAGGACTGCACGCCAATCCTGATGATCGAACAACACCAATGACCGTCGGGACTACTGCTAGTGTTAGGGTTCTGATACTAAGAAGAAATAATTGCTGAAAATTTACTTTGTGCATTCATAACAAGGGCCTAAATATGGGCATTACAATATTTTACAAATAAACTCCTATATTTTTTCAATATTCTCTTTTTACCAATAGGCCGCTAAATTAGGCGCCCCCCTTCCCTGAACTATTTTAGCCAGGCATCTACTTCAATACTTTAATAGTTGCCACTACTTCGTGTGTGCCAAATTTATTTATCCAATATATAAGCTAAAATCTAAGCTTTAATACCGTGTAGGTGTATGGACCTGAGGCGACTATGACTGGTATCTGCAAGCAGGCAATCGAATGTATTACTGCTGCTGCATAAGCTCCAAAGGAACTCAATTATTTTCCTAAGCTTTAGCATATATATATATATATATATATATATATATATATATTTAAGAGCATAGCATAATTTAGCAGAAATCGACATGAATTCGTTCTGCTAATTATTAATGCATTCAGATCATATCAAGTTATTTCATCATATACAGTTATGTAATAATAATGTGGCAAAAATTGAGTTTGGATATTCTGAGTTAAATTTTAATATTATAGATGTTATGATCAATAGAATTTTCTTTTTTTAGGTATGGAATACTTGATGAAGGGTTTCTTTGAAAAAATTTTTTTTTTCATAATTTTATTTTTCTGCTTTGGAATGTTGTTTTTTTGTTATTCAGCATTTTTAATAATAATTAAAATAAAAAAGACGAACGGGGTATATTTGAGATTTTTGCTTAATCTCTGTCCCATCGTCGTTTATATTAACTTAGGGCCCGTTTGTGGCAGCTTAAAACTGCGGCGGCGTTTTTGAAAACTCCTTTATGTTTGGTTCGCACATTTTACTTGTGTATGCCAAAACACCGATTTACAGCGTTCTATTATTTCTATTAGATGCGAATCACGGGTATAATCACTCGATCCAGCGTTCGAGCGAAGCATTTACGGCCCCTGCTCTCAAATTCATAAATTTATTTTTCTGCTTTGCAATGTTGTTTTTTTGTTATTCGGCATTTTTAATAATAATTAAAATAAAAAAGACGAACTGAGTATATCTGAGATTTTTGCTTGACTTGACCTCTCATTAATTGAACCTAATTGGTGGGTCCCATCGTCATTTATATTAACATAAAGTAAGATCTCTGTCTGTTCCGAATTTGCACCTAATTGGTGGGTCCCATAATATTTTTTTTATTTCCCTTTTTTGGCAATGTTATTTGATTTTTTTTTGTTTTTATATGTATAGGGTTCACTTGTTAAATTATATGTTGGTTCAGATAAATTATCTCAATTTTTTGAAATAGTTTTAAATTACTAGTCAATATTATTTCATATGTCGCTCCATTTTTTTAATTTGTTCAAATGCTATTATTACCGTAATATTTATATATTGGTATTATATTTTGTTAACTTAGGAACTTGGTGATATTCCAAATACATCTCACATATTTTATAAGAGTTTATAGAGATTTGATCTATAAATAAATAAATAAATAAAAAGTAAAAGGCATTTCTTTAAGAAATTATTGGAAACAAACTTTATAAATTTTGTTTGCACTGTTTTGACAATTGATTTAGCTGTCAATATTTTTCCAAATTAATTTCTTGAATTATTTTGATGCAAATATAAAGTATTAATTCCTTAATCAAGTAATTTTGACATCACTCTAAAAATTTAATTAAATCCAACTCCAATTTTAATCAGTTTTTTCCCCCTGAAAATGAGTATTTTTCTTACATACATAATACTCCCTTCTTATGTAATATGAAAATTTTGGGTGGTATAAATGTGAAGAATAAAATTTATGTGATGGATATGTAAATGCATGAGAATTGGGTGATATGCATGTTAAGTGCTTAAAGAATGAATTGTTGTATACATAAATATAAAATTAGATATTAAATTTTTTTATTAAATTTATATACATAGCACACAAATCCATATTCGCACATATCACTCAATGCTTTCATATCAAGACACAAATGACAACAATTTCAAATTTATCTTTTCATGCATGCATAAAATGCTATACATGTAAATATAAAGTTTAGGTGCGAGATACCTGAATCCATAAGATTTTCGCATGTAAATTTAACATTAAGGGACCTTTACATACTTATCAACCAATCTCACTTTATTAACATATTAATCATTCAAACTTCAATTTTTACATACTATCATACTATTATGATATTTTCAGTATAAGGGCCCGTTTGGGGCAGCTTATAAGTGCGGGCGGCGTTTTGAAAACAACACCGTCTTGTTTGGTTCGAACTTATTCTCAAATTATCGAAAACGGAGTTTTGAATTTTGTAAAAGATGCGGAAAACGGCTCGTTTTCGATCGAAATATTACTCCCGTAACCTTGCCTCTTACGCATTCGCCCTCTGTCATTTCTCCTTCGCATTCGATCTTGTTTCGTTCCCCGCAAAATTCCCTCAAGCAGACACTGACGCTGAGCCTTTCAGCCGCTTGCATGTTATCTTCTACTAAGATCACTGATTTTGATGCAGTAATCTACTAATTGGAGTCGGATGGGGATGACCTAACCACGTCGCCGTGGGAAGGTGCTGTGGTTTATCGGCGAGATGCTTCGGTGACCCACGGCGAGTACTTGACCACGCTTGAGCAGTTTGGCTTAGATAAGCTCGCCTCGGGGCTCTCTAGATCTAGGGCTTCTGCAATGGGGATTCGATTATCGGCCAGGACGGCGAGGGAGGCGACTTTGGCCAATGAGACGCCTGTGCTGATCTCCATTGATGTTACGAGGCAGAAGCGCAGGTTGAAACTCGACGGAATTTTTTGCACAGTTATTACAGTTCGTTGCAAACAGGTAAATCTATGCTATGTTATCTTGCGTTGAAACATGGTATGCATATGATTTCATGTTTCATTGCCGAAGGTGCGTTCCTTTCAGCTCTACTAATATGACTACCATAAAAAAAAACATAGCATAGATCATCTGGGTTGCGAAAGTCATACTGATAGTTCTCTTTTTGAAGATACAGAGATGCCTCTGGCATATATTCTTGGTTCTCTTGTGGTTTGGATGCCTTTTACTATATTAATGTTTGTAATATCTAGTAATTGCCTAAGAGCTTTGTTTGAGATGGTAGAAGAACTAATCCTGTCTTTTGGTGTTAAAGTCCATGAAACTACCGGACTGTGCTTTACCTGCAGTTTAATATATGTGAGGAGTGAACCATTTTATGTTTGTAAACTTCTGCTTGAATTTTGTTTCAGCTATGGTTTTGTTCTTGAGTCAATGAGTTGCAGTTTAATATATGTGAACATTTGAGGGATGGACAAGCATTTTCTGTGCAGTTTAATATATGTGAGCCATCTTTTATGATTTTCTGTGCACTATATGGTTGCTGCTATGTGAAGGGCAAACATTTTAGATAGGGTTTGACTGTAATGTTTTTTTCTGTGCACTATATGGCTGTTGTTATTTTCTCTTCTTTTTTGGATCTCATTATAGTGCATATTAGTGTGTTAAGATGTATTTCACTTTTGTTTAGGTAACTGTGCTTCTGTGATGTGATCTGAATTATTTAAGTGATATAAATATTTTGTATTTTTATGTCTTAATATTTAACCTTTAATTTTAAGAATATTTTGTATTTCATGTTCTTCAATCTTCACATTTATCTCTCATTTATGATTGCATTAAGAAAGTTGATAAATGTGTAAAAAAAACCTGCAAATTAGTTGTTTACAAAACGCACAAACCAAACAACTAAACAACTTATCCAGAATAGGGGCAGATTGGTCATTTATCCAGATCAGTTGTTTTCCAAACACACAAACCAAACAGTCATTCAGCTTATCTGGATCAACTGGTCATCAGCAGATTATCAGAATAAGCTGAATAAGTTGTAGCTGCCCCAGACAGACCCTAAGTTAGACTTAGGCGATCAGTATGTAAAAATTAAAGTTTAGGTGAATAATATGTTAGTGCAAGGGATTGTAAATCTATCCAATATTAAATTATTTAAAGTAAAATAATATTTTTCATGTATATGTTCTATTTTGATTTAGACATTAAAATGATATATAAATAAATAAATATAGAAATCTTATGAATATCGATTTAAATCCTAAATAATAGAAGATACGCATAAATTAGCATACAAGATACTATTTTTATCATACAAAAATTGTTGCAGGCTTTTGCAGTGTACCCCTATCGCCCCTCCTCCGGATCCAAATTAAGAAATCATTAACGGATCAAAGTCTATCTTCTTCGCTATAGATCCAGGAAACGCCGAAATTCTTCATCTTCTTCTTCCTGTTAATCCAAATTGTATAGCGATATTGGCTTATCTTTTCATTCTCTGCAACAGCGTACATACATTAATGGCGGTCTGTGGATCTTTAGCTCCTTCTTACCTATTTAAACCAACGGTGCGGCTGAAGGCCCCACGCCGCCTCGCAACTGTGCTCCGCTCTCCAACTCGTGTCCATCAACGAAAATTACAAGTTCTACCTTCACCTGCCACGAAGGTGACCTCATCTGTATCATTTAAGGAGGTATAAATGCTCTCCCGCTTTTCATTATGTTCCGCTTTAATCCCTCGTGTTCACTTCTTTTTTAAACCCTAAATCGGCGGTTTATTAGTTGATCGAGGATCTCATTGACCGTAAGGATCTGTCTGAAGAAGAAGCTGAGTTTTCTCTTAATTATCTTCTGGATGAGGGCAATGAGGCACTCATCAGTGCCTTTTTGGTTCTCCTGAGAGCCAAAGGGGAGGCGTTCGAGGAGGTAATCCAACTTTTTCTTCTCTTTTGTTGGTTTTGTGATCTCTCGATGTTTGGTTGTGCTGTATCTTTGTTAATGGATTGGATATCATTACGCTATTTTTACAGATTGTGGGTCTGGCTAGGGCAATGTTCCATTGCTGCCGGAAGGTTGAGGGCTTGGAGAACACTGTTGACATTGTAGGAACTGGTGGTGATGGAGCGAATACTGTCAATATCTCCACTGGCGCTTCTATTTTGGCTGCAGCAGCTGGTGCTCGAGTGGCGAAGGTAGACTACTGCTTGATGCAGTTATCGGAGTTAGGGATTTCTCATGAATAAGCTGTTTTTTGGGTTATTGATTTCATGAATTATTAATGCAGCAAGGGAATCGATCGAGTTCTTCACAGTGTGGAAGTGCTGATGTGTTGGAGGCATTGGGTGTCAACATCGAATTAGGCCCTGAGGTAATGTTAGGGTTTTAGATTAAAAATAGTGAAAATCTTATGTGGTTTTTCTGTGTTTGGATGTGAGAAGTTATTTTTCTTCAAATTTTAATGATAGAAGTGTTTTGTGTTGGCTTATAGCAGACTGAGCAGAGAATTTCATGCTTTACTTCTAGCCTAATCTGTTTTTTTTTTTTTTTTTTTTTTCGCTTATGTTTAAGATCAATCAATCAAAATGTGTATATCTCTCATTCAAAGCAAATCCAACATCCTAATCGAAATTGAGTTATTTCCTGTATGCTGCAGGTTGAATTGTCAGTAAAAAGAGTTCTCTAAATGTTTTTAACATGTGAATTTCATTCTCAGGTTAAAAGCTTAATTCTTTTTAGCCGTGGATTTTATTTTATAAGCTTTTCCAGTATGGCTATTTACTCTTAGGACTTGAATTTTCATAACAGATAATAATTTATATTCTCCTTAATGATGAAAGCTTATTTTATCAAACTTAAACTAATCCTCAATACATATGCTAATATTATACAGGACTGTGTACATGATTTTAACACTCAAAAATGTCTTTATTTATTTATTTATTTATTTTTACATACAGCTCATTCATTATTTGATTTTGTTGTTCTGAATGATCTTTTTTTTTTTTTTTTCATTTGAAAAAAGGAAGTTAAAAGATGTGTCGAAGAGGTAGGAATTGGTTTTATGATGTCTTCCAATTACCACCCAGCAATGAAGTTGGTGAGTTCTGTAAGGAAGAAGCTTAAAGTGAAGACTGTATTCAATATTCTCGGTCCAATGCTGAACCCTGCTCGAGTTCCTTTTGCTGTTGTTGGCGTCTATCATGAAGATTTAGTAAGTCCCGTTTTACCTTTTTCAGGAATTTAAATTATTCTTTTTTTCTAACATGCTTAAAGTCAAATCTTTAAAGATCAAACTCTTTGATTATTGTTATGGTTAGGTAGGAACAATAGCTGTGTGTGTTAAACGAAGAAGCATTTACATACATAGCAGGCAATTCTAATGTATTTACATATCTCACACTTAAATTTTCATATTTACACACATAACACTTAAATCGTTAATATCACATCAAAAATATCACTATTGCCACTTTTTACAAGTGAAATACACCCTTTCATGCATAGTTTATGTAAATATGAAAGTTTAGGTGTGGGATATGTAAATACATAAGATTTGTATTCTAGGTATTTAAATTTCCCTTAAAAAAAATGCATCTGGTTTGGATTAGAACAAAAAGCCGTTGAAGAAGGCAAGGGCTTGCACCAACAAATGTGCCAGATGAATTGGTGAGGCATAGAAATTAAAGTCAGAAATTAAGCTAAAAATCAATAAAAATTATCAAGTTTATATTTTTGATGTGATTGAACTTAATGAATGAAATAACTGGATCCAACTGGTGTTATTTTATTTATGTATTTTTTTTTTCTTTTTGTGTTTCCTTTGCAAGCACACCATGTGTTGAAAGACTATCATGTTTGGAATCTGATTTATTAATTATTTAGTCTTAATTTTCGATAGATATAATAGAGAAATTCCTTCTTGTATGGTAAAATATTTGTAATAGGTAATGAAGATGGCCTTGGCATTGCAAAGATTTGGAATGCGAAGAGCATTGGTGGTTCATTCAGAGGGCCTTGATGAAATTAGTCCACTTGGTATGATAAAATGTTGATAAATCATTACTTTTTTAATCTGTTAAATTTATCATTTTATATATAGTTAAATTATCCCTCTATAATCCATATCTTTTATATTTATGTCAGGATCTGGCTATCTTCTTGATGTTACGCAAGAGAAGATTGAAAGGTTGAACTTTGATCCATGTAAGCATCCTATTTGTTAATTTTTGTGGAGCTCTGGTTTCGTGTTGTCAGCTTCATATATATATTTTTTATGCGGGTGATTTTTGTAAAAAATGAATATGTTATACGCTTTACTCATCTCCTATATAGTTTTTATCATATTCCTGAACATTATTTTAAAGTCCGAACTTGTTTATCTTTATGCTGTAGTGGATTTTGGAATTCCTCGTTGCTCTCTCAATAACCTTAAAGGAGGTGAACCAAAGTTTAATGCAGATGTACTTAGGAATGTGCTTTCTGGTGAGAAGGGACCAGTTGCTGATGCTCTTGTAAGTAAATCTTCCCTTCTTAATTATGAATCTTGATAACAAATTGCTGTCAAGCTCTAGATATCATTATGCATAAAAATTTTGGGGCAATTTACATACGTAACACAGAATTCTTATGTATTTATATATCTAACATTTAAGCATTCATAATTAAATGCATACTACTCAAATCTTTAACATCACATAAAAAATACCATTGTCACTATCTTCTTAAAAGTGAAAGACGACAAAGTGTTATAAGTGTAAATATTAAACCTTGGGAGTGTTGGATATGTAAATTCATAAGAATTGTGCAGTCTGCATGTAAATTTCCAAAAAAACTTTTATTCTCTAGTGTTTAAGGCGGCAGTTGAGATAGTAACTATTTAATTTAGGGAATTCATACTGAGGTATTGCATACAATTTAGTAGCTAAGATGTTATAAGTGTGTGCTTTCAACTCCGCTTTGAAGCACAAAATAGTATGATGTGGACATGGTGACACAATATAGTTACAAAAAATTAGGACGAAATATGCTATGAAAATAATATTATATTTTATAAATTATTAACTATATATATATATATATATAATTTTTATTAGTTTCTATTAAAAACATCACAGGCTTGAAGTATACCATCATAAGAGAGACTCCATGACGATAAAAGCAAAAATAAACATGACTAATGAAAAAATCAATCATTTTAGGCAATATCAGATCATTTTACTTGAATTTTGTAAGGCAAATGAATAATGAAGTAAAATATTTTTTAATAGATTGATATTTCTCATATATTTTTTAATAGATTGATATTTCTCATATACTTAGACAGGTATTTGGAGGTGTCATGCGTCGTGGGTATGTAGCCACTATGGTATCTAAAGATTATAAAGATTGGTTGTAGAAGGTCATTTGAAACTAAGGGTCTGTTTGGGACAGCTTTCTGTCTACTTTGGTTTTCAGATCGCCCCATGGTTCTATTAGCTATTTTTGAGAAATTTCTGTTGTAGAAAGCTATTTTTTTTCAATTTGCGTTATTAAAGCATGGTAACTGTAGAAAGCTATTGTCTGAGTTTTTGAAAATAAAATAAATTTGTAATAATCACCGCAATTTTATGAATAACACTTTTTTTTGCAACATCTTCTTAGCTTTTTTTTCAAACAGTTACAGCTGCTTCAAATAGACCCTAAATTTTCTAAAAATCATTGATCCAATAAGTAGGTTTTAATTTATTTGATTAAAAGATAATTAAAAATATTTTAATTTTGTAAGATCCACTTCACCAATATATAAAACAAATTGTGTTCCATCGTCTAAGCTCAATTATTTGCTTTTTTTCTGAAGAGTATTTTCTGGCTTGTGTGTAGATCTATTTCATGGATTCTTATACCGTGTCATATTAGTGGCTGTCAAACTCTGATTATTATGTTCGCAATTTATATGTATTCACAGACCTAACACATTAACTTCACTTTTTTCCCATTTATACCCCTCAAATCTTTCATACCACATCAGAAAAACCACTAATTTAACTTTTAAAAAGTGAAATTCATCTTTTCATGCATATGTAGGTGGGATAAATGTAAAAATTAATACTCAGGTTTTAGATATGTAAATACATAGGAATTAAGTGGTATGCACGTAAATCTTCCTTAAAATTTTGCCTGCAACTTGCAGGTCTTAAACGCAGCTGCTGCTCTTCTAGTAAGTGGCCTTGCTGACAGCTTTCAAGATGGCATGGCACTCGCTCAAGAGACGCATCGATCGGGGAAAGCCATCGGCACACTCGAGGCTTGGATAAAGCTTTCTAATGCAGTTAGTTCCTTTGTCTGAACTTCCAAATTCTTATACTCTTGAGTACTGTGGGTGATGCATTGCAAAGTTTGCCTTGAAGATCCCACTCGTAATATTCTCTGTTTCTTTTACCTTTTTTTTGTTCATTTAATAACATTTTAAGACACATTTCATTCAATATTCCATAATAAAATTTATAATGTTACATATTTTGATTGTTGAATGTTAAGATTATTTCAATAAATATATAATATATTATTTTTTTTTTCTGTTTTGTATACATTGTTTTTCTGTGCTTATCGTTCCATTTGAACCAAGTTCTGATGTTTACTGTGAGAAGATGAGCATATTTTCCAGCCCTCTAAAATTACAACATAGTTGCACTACAAATATAGAATAGGCCTCATGCGCGACATAATTCATCAAGTTAATTATGGACTGTTTAATTATTTATAGAAGTTAATATAAATAAAACAACAATGTCAAACATTACAAACATATTACAAATACAAATATTTATAGTTCACAACATTTAACTTGGGACATATTTGATTGTTTGTGAATAAGAAATATGTTTTAAGAAGTAATAATGATTTTATTCTCTTTTTTTCATTAAAACAAAATCATTACACATGAGTCTCATTTCTAATTACATCCAAGGTGATAGTACCAAATAAATGGCATGTCATTACATAATTGTTTTTCTAAACTTAATTTCTAAAAGCCAGATGAAGCCCAAGTGGAATTGTAACCCAAACAAACAACTTTAACATAGAAGCACATACTATTAATGAAGTATCAAGTCTTCTGATTGGATCCAAGAGGTTGCTGATACAGCTGCTGGTACAATGCAGCCAACCTGTTGTATGCCTCTAAGCTTATTGGTTGCTGCTGGAGTAAATATCATACACCCCAACTTAGTTCAATGTTAAATAGGATGGCATAATAAATATTAAAATTATTTTAATTTAATTTAATAAATTTTAATTTTGAATAATTTGAATAATATTTTAAATTAAAATTTTGAGATGATATTTTCTTCTTTTTTTAATTTAAATATCTTATTTTTACTCATCCCATCAAAATCAAAAAGCTAAGATTAGACAATATTAGAATTAATCGGTTCTATAAAATTGAATTTGCTTGTCGGTTCAATCCTGATTTTGACCAGTTCTATGCATAAACAGTTTTGAGCTTTTGACCAAAATGGTCGAATGATGAGTTTGCAGTCGAACTGGCTTGTCCAATCTAATTTGTAAAACCAGAATCATTTGAAACATGGGGTGTGGAGTTCCATACCTGTGTTGGACAACCCATAAAAGCCGGGATCATGTCTGGGAGGACCCAACGGTGTGGCTCCTGCATTATTTGGGTTGTCAATGCATCCGAAGCACTGGTCAATGCGGATGGAAGGAGGAAGTTGGAAGGGTGGAGAATTGGCGTTGAAGGCACCGGGTTCAGCAAGCTTGGGTCCATAATGCCTAGGCCCAAGCTCATTCGTGATAGTTGGGTCAAGTGGGCCATCATCGACAGTTGAAGTTGTTGATGTTGCATGGCGATGGGTAGCATCATCGTTGGAATAGAGCTCATCCTGCTCATCATCTGAACCTGAGCCTGCAACAACTTTAGATACTCGATCACCTCGTCGAGCATCGACGCCTTATCGGTCTTCTCGGTGTGAGAAAAAAAAAAAAATATATGAGAGTTTTAGGAATGGTGAAGTTGAAGCATTGCAGATGTGATGGTATGATAGGTTTGGTTGGTTAAAATGCTTTGCAGAAGAAAATTTTGATACCTTGTTGGATTTGGGAAGAAGTTTTTGAAGAGCCTTCATCTTTTGGTTGATTCTGTCCCTTCTTTTCTGCAATATAACGTATATTCATGAGTAGCTTCCTCAATAATCAATTTGTGGTGGGGGAAAATTGAACTTATTTGAAGTATATACATTGTATATGTATGTATGTATGTATACATTCTTCTAATTAAAAGACTTATATTCACTCAATAAAAAAAAAAATCTAAAATTGAGAGACCAATTTATCTATATTCAAGTAAATAAAAGACATTATACCTTTGGAGTGAAATTAAATTATCCCTATATTTTTATCTTATAAATCAAATTTGATTATTTTATTTTATTTATTTATTTATTTTTTTATTTTTTGAAAGGTGAACTTAAAGGGTAATATGCACAAATCGAATTCAAACTAGACCCTAAACTACTATGTCACTAATAAATGTATATCGTCATAGCGTGCGGTAGCGGTCCAATAAAATCTGTCTCAACTTGATCTCTCCATCTTAACAAAAGTGAGATGAATCCTTCTCCTAGCCTTTCATTTTTTTCCACAAAAAATAAAGTTGTCCCAATTTGATGTTGAAAATGACATGAATTTCCTGTTAGCCTTACAATTCTTTTAAGCAAAAAATCCGTCTCAGTCATGCATCTCTGCATGCGGTGTCCGATCCTGGCCTGCGGTCAGGATTATTTCTGTTTTTTTATTAAAAAAAAAAATTCGGTAGGGCCCACCGAAATACATTGCGACCAGTGATCTACGGTCCGGATCGGGCACCGCTCGCAAGCTGCGAGCGTGCCCGATCCTTACGGAATAATTTCTCCAATTGTAGGGCCAATTTGCAGGTTAGAGATAACTTTCTCTCTCTTTCGTGATAGATTGAAAATCCTAAAAAATAAAACCAAAAATATGAACCACATATTTTATAATAATATTAAAAAATCTAATTGGCATAATTTCAAAATGAAGTCGGGGTGTTTATAGCTTATCCTGAAATGCGGCCCGCGGGTCCACTGTGGGGTTGACCCGTGGCCTGCGTTTTGTGTAAAAATCTCAAACACGACAGTCAGTGTTTTTAAAAACGCACAACTCAAATAGTTAAACAGCATTTTCAAAAATGCCGCCGCCGCTTATAAACGGCCTCAAACGGACATAATTAATGCAGTAATTAAAAGAAAAATATGAATGACAAAAAATATTAAAAATCAAACTAAATATATTAAAAAAAAGGGCAATAAAATATTATACTTACACGTTCTGACTGGTTGTGAACAGCTGCCTCTCGGCTTCTCTTAGAAGATCCATCCCGCCGCTTTCATCCACAAATATATATATAAAACAATTTTATTTTTAATAAACCATCATAGAGATAAATTTGTGTTTAGTCTACTTCTTAGGGGCATTTAAATCCATGCCACCTAATATATATATATATATATAATTTTCATGTTTTATTAGGAAAGTTGCATGCTTGCTATATTTTATTTTTAAAAAATGATAGTATTTTTTTTTTTTGATATAATATTAAAGATTTGACATGTTTGAAACATGAAAGTATGGATGTTAGAAATATAAATCCATAATAATTTGTGTGCTATGTAATTGCCCAAGCAACAACACCACTTCAAATGTTCATATATTAAATTCCTTGAAATGTGTGTTATTCAAGCCTACATGAACTAAGATTTATAAAAGTGGGATAATAACTCAATCATATTTTATTTATAATCAATTGTCCATGATTTGACATCATTCCCATTACATGAATCTTTTTTTATTATACATTTATTGGATATTACAACTTTGCTTAAGGTCTGACTTTAAGAAGGGGTTTTTTTAAATCTTAAAATTCAACAAAATAATATTGCAGATTAGAATTGTCTGCAAATAATATTTTCACACCACTTAAAATTTAGTGGGTGATAGCTAGGGTTGTCAAAACGACTCGTTATTCGCAAGCAGCTCATGTTCGGCTCATTAAAAAGCTCTTTTTTGGCTTGTTCTCTAAGTTAACGAGCCGAACACGAATAAAGATTTGCTCGTTCATGTTCGGCTCTTTTTGCTACTCTTCAATTATATATATATATATATATATATA
>NW_018164496.1:955922-961182 GCF_001263595.1 Phalaenopsis equestris
TATATATATATATATATTGATGAGTATTATTTTAAAAAAATTTAATATATTACATGATTACAAAGATTTATAATCAATTAACATTCTAATTAAAAAAATAGAATAAAAATTTCTAAATTAGATGCAAATGATGTTTTAATATAAACAATAATTTTTAAATCTTACCCAAACCTTTAACATCTTATGGCTACACGATTAGGGTTGTCAAAACAACTCGTTATTCATGAACAGCTCGTGTTCGGTTAGCGAGCCGAACACGAGCTGAGCCCGAGCTTGCTCATGTTCTGCTCGTTTACACCCCCTAGTGATAACATGCATGATATATAGCTGAAATTTTATTATTGATTAAATCAATACTTTCTTATTTTAATCAATCTATCAAATTCTCACGAAGAAAAGATAACCCATATTTTTATTTTTTTTAACCAATTTCTAATAATTTGATTTTAGGCAGTGTCAAATAATCGAGCTCAATAGTTTAAGAAAATAAATAGATAAATTCAAAATACTATGTAAATAATTCCATATAAAACATTTCATGAAACCTTACATAAGCACACAAAAAATATTAAATCATGCCAAACCATAGCATTAATATGTAAGATTATTAATTTGGCTACAAAATTATGAAACCTTACATAAGCTTGATTTCATCAAAAGCCAATTTTGCCATTTTTAATAATGATTAAAGGATAATAGGATTTTTTTATATTACTAAATATAGTTAATTTTCCATAATCTTGAAAAAATATTACATGTAAGTCGGGTTTATAAATAAAGTTATAATTACTCTTAAAAAATTAGAACTTGCCCGAGAGCGCAGAGCACGGCTAACGGAATCATTCTCGTCGACCTCCAACGGCCACCTTCCCGCCAAGCTCTCCTTCTCCACCTCCGGAGACCCTCCACCGCCACCGCAACCCACCACCTCCTCCTCCTCATTCCCTGTCGACGGAGGCGGCGGAGGCGGCGGAGGCGGCGAAGACATGCTCCCCTGACTCGTGCAGTTCGCACCGAAGACCCTGTTCCGCTTTCTTGCGGGGGGGTCAGAACAGGGAACCATGGCGTCGCATGCGGAGTGGTGGGCCCCACTGCATGCCTGGTCAACAATGCACTCCAGCGTTCCTCCGCCGCCGCCGCTGTTTCTTTTGGTGGCCACCGTGGAAGCGGCGGCGGCGGTGGCGGCGGGGGAGGAAGGGTTGCGGGGGATGGATTTGCGGAGGCCTAGAGTGGAGAGGTGACCGACGTCGTTCCACGTCAGCTCCATGACGTCATATTCCGGAGGGGTGTCGGCGGCGCGGGGGTGGTGGTGGAGAGGATGGTGGTCGAGGTCCCAGCTAGGAACGCACTGACTCATCTCTCTGTTTTGGGTGTGGGATCGATGAAGAGGCTAAGGGATGTGTGATGTATATTTTAAAAGGGGGTTCAGTTATTTTTTGCTTCAGAAAAAAATACAAGGAGATAAGAGATAAAATATTTATATATGTTCACGAAGATATATTTAAGAGTGACACTTATCATCATTTCCCATTAACCCAATTGTTAAATAAATATACATAAACTATTAAAAATCCATAAAGAAGATTTTAGATGAAATTTATGGAATGTAATGTACTTTGACACGAAGAAATGAAATTTATGAAAATACATATATATCAATAATGATAAGAAATGAGATAAATGTGTTTAGGTGATATAACCCTCAATATCTTTCTTGTAACCTACCAAAAGTACGCAAGATTACGTACGTCTTACGTACACAAATATTTCTCATAAATATGTTAGTGTAACTGTGAAATATAAATATGTTAGTGTAACTGTGAAATATGTAAATACATGAGAATTATTTATGTCATTATTGAATGCCCAAAATTTTAATGCCCCTTTCAAGACTATGATCCACTTGAGCAATGTGGAGACGGTTTTTGTTGATATCCAAGTTTTGACGAGAAGCTTTTGGTTTTGTTTTTCATAATTTACGTATATTTTAATATATTAATGATGTGATATTTTCATGATAAGGGTTCAGAATGTAAATTAATGTATTTAGTGGTGATGAGATAGCAGAAATAGGCACGTAGAGCAGCTCCACGCCACATGTCATACAAAGTGAAAGTAATGGATGGTGGATCCATTTTCACAAGGCTTTTTTGGGAATTTAAAAAAAAAAATAAACTATTAAATGTAAAGATTTGGTTTTATGATATGTAAAGATAATATTTCATGGCTAAAAAGATCTACATACTAAATAATATTTCATAAAGAAATATATCCTCATAAAAACTATCATACCGGCCAACTTAACAAATTACGGCAGTCGCTATCCTCAAATTGCTTGCAAGAAATTAGTTCTTGCCAAGTTAGGGATGCGTGTGACCGATCCAATTTCGAGTCTAGTTAGGGTCGGTGTGAAATCCGTTTAAATGAGATTGAGCATAGCCTGAAATCAGCTTGTGGATTGTTATATTTGATATCGAGTCAGCAAGGCCAAATGAATAATTGTAGTAATTGTGGTGCATGTTTTAAATGTGATTGCATTTCAAAACATTTATCAATTTAATTTAACATAAGATATGGCTTGTTCACAATGCATACAATTACTATAAAGAATTTGAAACATTCAAACAAAATAATTTCTCTAATCTTTTTCATGACATTAAAGAGAGGATCAAATATTTTTAATAAATATATGTTTGCATGGTACATGACATGATGCATATAACAAATTTCAACAATGTAATACAACCTTTAGGCGAAAGTTTTTTAATCATTTAATATCTTGAATACTTTTGTTTAGTTCATTATAATAGAAAATCTTCATAGAACATTTAGATAATGTGACACCTTAGAATTTAAAAGACAATACTTTGTTATGAAGATATTGTCATATTCCTGATCATAGAAATTCAAGAGGAACATCTTCTTTGAACCCATTACATAACACTATGTTTTATTCACTCCTAACTTAGAGAGCTTCATCTCATTAAGTAACAATACCATTTTTGTAACGAACTTTTTTTTTTCCTTTTTAAAAACAAGATGGTATCATTAACAAAAGGTGACACGAATGAAGCACGTTCTCGCTGGATATGAACGAAGCACACTCCTCTCAACTTCTAATAGCCGAATTGTTCGACGGTTATTACTCCTCGTGTCATTCCAAAACTTATTTCCTTATTTATTTTATATTATTATTATTAGTATTATTATTATTATTGATAAAATCAGTTATTACATTCGGTTTCCAAGCTGCTGCCCTACCAAGGATCTAAATCAAACTGCTGTCCTGCTGCAGATTTCACCTTTGTACCCTTTCCAAATATGATTGCCCTCACATATCTCTTTTTCACTTTCAAGAAAACAATGACACTCTTATTAGTAGGAATATGTCTGAAGCTTCTTCCTTTGCACCCAATGAATCCTCTTTTGATTCTGAGATGTACTTCTGATTTTGTTGAAGTAATTCTTCCATCTTTTCTATAATAGCAGAAGTAGAAGGGCATGGCCTGCAAGGCGCTTATATACACTATAATAAATACTACCACCACGTGAAAGAATTTTATGCTCCCATGTGGAAACTTTTTTCTGAATGCCTTCATGCCGTTCATCATGATAATCTTTCTCAAAGCCTTAATAAGAAATAAAAAATTGCCAACTGCAAAAGTAGTTTATAAAATTAAATAATCCAAGAATCTTTTTAATTGTATCAAGGCAACATGAATCTCCACTCAATCATATGAAACACAACAAATGATGTGGCCCCGTCGCTGAGATGTGTCTGAGCCTGTCGGGGGAACCAAATCAAATCATTCAGATAGTTGACAGTAAAAATTGAAGTCGTCATAAGTTACCAATGGGTCACCCGGCCATATGACGAGCTGGTTGACCTCAAGGTCGCATAAAGGACATCCGCAGAACAGGTGGAGTGGAAGATATTCATCAAGCGCGGAACTGTGATAAGAACATCGGTGATGCCAGACAAAAAGACCACAAACCGTCATCACTGTTAGATATGGCTCATATCTAGGGAGTTGGAGTTTCTTTTGAAGAAGCGTGTTTCCTGGTGAAAAGGAGTGTCTCTTGGAATAAAGGGGGTTGGGAGGAGCGAGGGCGTGATTGTAATTTTATCCGAGGGTTAGTATATGTCTATTTATATGTGAAAACCTATGGGATGTATCTTTAACTTCTCTGAAATAGTGAAACCGCCGCTCGCTCCCGAGGACGTAGGCAATTCTTTGCCGAACCTCGTTAAATCTTTGTGTTCTTCTAGTTTGTGTTGATTCCTGTTTTTATTCCGTTAAATTTCACAACAATCACGTGGTTCGTCCGGCTAAGAGACGATAAATAGGAGCAAATCGAGCAAGTGAGGGGTCACCCATCGATAAAAAATCTATTTGTATAATTTATGCTATGTAAATTATTTTAGTACCTCTGAGTTCTTATGTATAGAAAGAGGGCATAAAGATAACTGTATATAAGGGTACCCTCCATACCTATAAATATGGAGCATTTGATAAAGAAAAACTCTATACATTGTGTTCTATTGTTCATTCCTTTCTTTTACTTATCCTGTGTGTTATATTATTTAGACGTGATTCTCGGGCATTTTTGGTTTCAGCAGACCTAAAAGTTGCGTTGAGCGTGAACTCCTGCCTCCAACAAGAAAAGGAGCACAATGCAATGGTAGAACAACCGTTTGAGAAACACGAAACCAAGCTACGAAGAAGTATACTACGAGGGAGTGGTCCAACAATAAGTAATTGTGATAAAATAACAAATAATGTTTGAAATGAAGGAGCAAACGATAGGCGCCTTCCAAAAAGCCTTGGCGAAAGGAGCTCAAAACCTGCAAAGCCAAAACCACCCCGAGTCGGCAGTTTGACAGTTCGTTCGTCTCTTGGTTCGCAGGCAGGCAGCGACCAATTGAGGTCAAAACTGAGTTCAAAATCTGCGGAAGAAACAGTTTTGGAGGCAGTTTTGAAGTCGCGAAGGGCGAAGTGCGAGGAGGTGCGAGGTTCAGTTTAGTGAACCGTCGTGCAGTTTCAGGAAACAGAGGAGTTCGGCAGGTTCAACAATCCGTGGGAAACAAAGGCTGTCCACCGCGAACAGGAGCCTTGTTTTGCGGAAAAACTGAGGAATTCGATCAGTTAAATTCGTCGGTTCGTCGCAGGAGATTTTGCGACAGGTGGAGTTCGGCAGGGTGCAGGAGGCGAGTAGACACGATTATTTCGTGAACAGGAGTTTCGTGGAGGTATTCCTC
>NW_018164496.1:962503-965875 GCF_001263595.1 Phalaenopsis equestris
ACTGACTGTGATGAAAGGAAAGATCACTGTAGGTAACATCTATAAACTGATAGGGAGTACAGTTGCAGGTGGAGATACAGTTGTTGAATCATATGATGAAAATGCAACAGGAACTTTGACCAAGCCAGGTTAGATGGTTTGGTTGCCCAACCCACTTTGGTATAAAGAGACTCCATGAGATTTTTCTTCTAAAGGGGCTGAATATTCACTAAGGTGGAGATTTGTTTGGTAGGCGTATATACCGGGTGATGCATATCTCCTAAGGTGTTGGATATTCGCCAAGGTGGAGAATTGTTAGATATGGCTCATATCTAGGGAGTTGGAGTTTCTTTTGAAGAGGCGTGTCTCCTGGTGAAAAGGAGTGTCTCTTGGAATAAAGGGGGTTGGGAGGAGCGAGGGCGTGATTGTAATTTTATCCGAGGGTTAGTATATGTCTATTTATATGTGAAAACCTATGGGATGTATCTTTAACTTCTCTGAAATAGTGAAACCGCCGCTCGCTCCCGAGGACGTAGGCAATTCTTTGCCGAACCTCGTTAAATCTTTGTGTTCTTCTAGTTTGTGTTGATTCCTGTTTTTATTCCGTTAAATTTCACAACAATCACGTGGTTCGTCCGGCTAAGAGACGATAAATAGGAGCAAATCGAGCAAGTGAGGGGTCACCCATCGATAAAAAATCTATTTGTATAATTTATGCTATGTAAATTATTTTAGTACCTCTGAGTTCTTATGTATAGAAAGAGGGCATAAAGATAACTGTATATAAGGGTACCCTCCATACCTATAAATATGGAGCATTTGATAAAGAAAAACTCTATACATTGTGTTCTATTGTTCATTCCTTTCTTTTACTTATCCTGTGTGTTATATTATTTAGACGTGATTCTCGGGCATTTTTGGTTTCAGCAGACCTAAAAGTTGCGTTGAGCGTGAACTCCTGCCTCCAACAAGAAAAGGAGCACAATGCAATGGTAGAACAACCGTTTGAGAAACACGAAACCAAGCTACGAAGAAGTATACTACGAGGGAGTGGTCCAACAATAAGTAATTGTGATAAAATAACAAATAATGTTTGAAATGAAGGAGCAAACGATAGGCGCCTTCCAAAAAGCCTTGGCGAAAGGAGCTCAAAACCTGCAAAGCCAAAACCACCCCGAGCACAACCGTACAGGGAAAAGAAGCAATGACCCATGAGATATCGTTTCACGAATCATCCTCGCCATGGTACCCGCCCGAGGACCCCTTTTAGAGGTTAACTGCTTTATTGTCATTTTCTTCACAGGTTGACCGTCCATGGGCCTTTTCTCTAGTTCATCGATAGAACTGGCACGAGCACGACGACCCTCAAAAAGATCGTGCGAAGGGCGAATCTTCTTGACAATTAGCCCAAAGGTTTTCATCAAGACGTCATTGGAAGGACCCCGAGGATGCCCTCTTTTTTCACTCGCCATCAGAGCATCTACTAATGTCACTATAGAAAGAGTTACCAATCTAAACGTTGGCTCATGGTACTCTCCTCCAATCCATGTTTACATACATGTCATCTTAAAAAAAGTATATTTCACTTTTTAAAATTTAAAATAGATGTACTTTTTTATATGATATGAATGATGTAGATGATATAAATATAATTGGGGCATTTACATACATACCACCCAATTCTTATGTATTTACATATCTATCACCTACATTTTATTTTTTATATTCATGTCATCTGAATCTTTCGTATCACATAAAAACTTCTGTTATTTTAACGTTTAAAATGTGAAATACGCATAATTAAGTGGCACACATGTAAAAACTTGAAGTTTAGATGCTATATATGTAAATACATAAGAATTAAGTGCTATAAGTGTAAATCTTACAAATATAAATTGTAAAGTTTAGTTGTTATATATGTAAATACATAGGAATAGAGTGATATGTATGCAAATGCCCCAAACCAATTTGATTCAGGAAAGGAAGCATGGAGGTAATGCTTTAAGGTTAGTTTAAGAACATCTAGTTTCTCTTTTGAGGAAAAAACAGTTGGAAATTGTGAGGATGAGAAGAAAATATAACTTTGTCTAAATTGCACATAATTTGTTTGTCCAATGCGTCTGCTTCTCATAAAGATTCAAACATAAGAGCTCTTTCCAAAAGCTTCATCTGCTGCATGCTTCAACTCTTTTGGTTCTCTCCTTCATGCACAAGAACAGCATCTTTATATCACCATTTACTACATTGTTGACCAGTGGGTTTACAAGCCTTTTATGTTTAGTAAAACAGAGGGAAAGCATGACGGCATGGATCGTACCACGCCGTGGATCATACCACACCCTGATTTGCTAGTACGAAAATAAAAAAGAAAAAATCTATAAAATTTATAATAGATTTCAAGAAAGTTACGTCTTCCACAGGAAATTACATGAATTTTTAGCAAAAAAGTTTCCTCAATTTAAAGGGCATTGACATACATACCACAAAATTCTTGTGTATTTACATTTCTACCTCCTCAATTTTCATATTTACATATGCAATACTCTAATCTTTAATCTCACATGAAAACGCCAATACGAATAACTTTTTAGAAGTGAATTATACATTTTGATGCATATGTTAATGACGCCAAAGTGAAAGTGTTATAAATATAAATATAAATCTAAATCGTAGTGGACATATGGATTGAGCTACAGCACTTTTTAGTGTGAAGAATAATGCAATTTTTTTTCTTTATTACACCCTAACTTTTTGAGTTTATCATTTTTAATTTATGAGATTGGCCTTCACTAGACGACACTGATGGGTTATTTGGCTGCAAAAAAATGTAGTGAAAAAGGGTGTATTTTATACAGATATGTTGTTGTAGGCTTTTTAGCCCAAATTTATTTATAGATCTAGAGGTGGTGACAGTCCCACTAATCCAAGATTTTTGCAAGGAAAAGATTGATTTTGCAACAGAATATTAGGGGGCATTGAGGCAAACTTTTCTTATTCTTCATAATGATGTTATTCAAAGCATTAAGTTGGTATGAGAAGTGGTCAATTTTTTTATACTAAATACAGACAGATGGGCCGGTGTGGGCATGGTGCTTGTGAAGTGGTCAGATGGGACACGGAATGGTGGTCGGCCACTAGAAGGACTTACCCTAGTTGGGCCCACATATGGGCCTTTTATTTTAATAATTAAGCAGTTAACATATCCAAATATGGCAAGAGTTCCAAATACTGACTTCTCATGCACTAGGTCTCTTGATAAGACCCGCATCATGTGCCTGAATACTCGAGAACTCAGGGCTATTAGGGATCGAACCCGTAACCTGAGAAGACTTGCAGTGAACCCACCCCACCAACCAACAGATCACGGCTTAGAGGCATATATATATATATATA
>NW_018164496.1:965885-969265 GCF_001263595.1 Phalaenopsis equestris
TATATATATATATATATATATATCCGTTAGATGTGGCATGTTGGTAGAGCAGCCTCTTTGAATGTCTTATGTCCTCCCAGGTCATGAATTTGCCGTTAGTGATGGCGGTCCTCGAGTAATTAGGCATATGAGGATGGCTGAGGGCTCGTATAATATCTTTCGATCATTCTTATTCTTCAAAATGAATAAAAGATTGTTTGTGCTTGACTTATTTATAATCGAACTTAAACAATATGTTCATGATCGGCTCGTTTAATTAACGGATGATTCAAACAATGGTTACTGAAAATACTTTTTTTGGCAGCCCTAATCATATGTACACAAATAATCCCAAAAAGAATATATTGTAGAACTGCTTTTTAAACAGTTTGCTCGTTGACATGTACTTGGATTGGATGTCAGGCATAAAAAGCTAATTTTTGTTTCATCAATACAGCACAAATAATCATATCTATTTCTTTTCTTATAAGAAATTCTCAAGTTTCGTAAAAATTGTCCCAAATTCTGTCATTGACTGCTCCAACTAACAATCGCAAATAAAATTAAATGTAAGCATATATTTATGTATTGATTTGGGCATTGATTTGGGCTCTTGCTTGTGAGAAAACATTACCTTCAAGAAAAGATGGAGCTTTGCCACTTCAATTCCCAAAGTTGGAAGGAAGTCTAGTACACTTGACATAAATGCAAATGCTTATTGCGAGAAGAGTGATCCATGCTTCTTTACAAAATGATTTAGGATAATTACATACATAACATCTTAACTATTATTATTTATAAAATCTAACATTCATGATATTTTGAATTATTGAACCAATGTATTTATGTAGTGTCACAACAAATTCATTGAGAAATTAATAGAAAAGAGAAAAATGAGTTGGGATTTTTTTATGAATTTAGATATTTATGTTGTGAGTTATATCAGTTCTTGTGGTACATATATAAATCAAATAGAAGAACGATATTTGAAGCGAAAAGTAAAACTAAAAAAATTCACACCAGAAAAGAACACACAGATTTACGTGGTTCGACAAATTATCTACGTCCACGGAGATGCAGCAGATTTTACTACTTGAGGAATTTACATCAGTTGATCACCTCGACTTACAAGAGGAATCTCTCGCTTTGTTGCCCTCTCTTATTCTCTCTCTGTTACTCTCTCTCTACACCAATATACACCGAAGAAGATAAACTTACAAGAGAAATAAACTCAATTTCTCTTCTGCCACAACCCACCAAGAAGAAGCCCCACCAAGAAGAAGCAAGAAGAAGCCAAGGGAGAACAATCTTCTTCTTCTTTCCTCTTTCTTCACCGCAAAGGAACTACACCTTGCACTTCTCTTCTTCTTTCCCAAGGAAACCCGAAGAAGAACACAAAAACTGTAACTCTATATTTTTTTCCTCTTCTGTTCGCAACTTAAAGGAGACGGGGGGGCGGCATCGTTTCGCAAATATCGCGACCTTTCGCGATAGTGGAGTGGGAACAGGTATCGCAACAGCAGGAGATCGCGACGTTTCGTGATCGGGAGCGGAAGCGGGGTTGGGGTTGCGACGCAAGCGGGAGCGGGAAATCGGGAGGTGGATCTCTAAGAATTTAGTATTTATAGCATTATTTAGGGTGCTATGTATATAAAAAACCCAATAATATATGGTAAAAAAAAATTGATATAAGTTTTTTAATTAGTATTTTTGGGATATTGAAAAAATTTATTAAATTACTACCTAAAAAAATTATAAATAGATTTTCATTTGATAAAATATTTGAGTATTTTTTTTCTTACAAATATTATTGAAAGTGAAACCTTAGAAAAAAAAAAACCTTTCAATATCAACAAGCAAATCAAATGAACCCCACATAACTTTCCAGCTTTATTCTTTGTAAATTACTATTGTTAAATGTAATGCTAACCATCACTTGATGTTGAGTGGTTTATTTACATGTAGGCCACCCAATTTCTATGTATTTACATATCTAATACCTAAACTTTGCTACATGTAAATACATAGGAATTGAGTGGGATTTATGGAAATCTTCCTAATTCATATGTAAGTTTAATGACTAAAGAAGTCTAAATTATTTAAGAATCATTATATATCATTTTTAGTCAATGAATTGAATCAAATAATAATTAATTAATTAATTAATTAATTGGATTAGTAAGCAAACAGTCATTAAAATTTGATGTATTTTTTTATTTCATTTTGGTGGTTGTGTGGGCTACATTATTTTATTAAAATGGGGTGGGGGAGACTATTTTGTGGGTGATAAGAGAAAAGCTCCTCCTTATATTTTAGTGTTTATTTTATCATCTATTTCATAATCTTTTTCTTAATGATCACTATCTCATTTTTATATGAATATGATATTTATTAAAGCTTATAATAAAAAGATATTCGTGCAATCAATGATGACAAATTATAATAGTTGTATAAATAATTATTATTATATATTTTTTAAAAAATTATTTACATTACTCACAATAATTTCTTAAAAATTCTATTTTTTTAACAAAAATTTCACATGTAATTTACAAACAATTGTAGTCATCCCAAATACATATCTATCACCTAAGATTTGAATTGAATCGACGATTTTAGCTTAACTTCCAACTTGAAAATTCTTTTAATTGTTTTTTATCTTCATGGGTCATTATTATAGACAAGTTTTTCAAACTATTTTTTCATTTTTGTTAAGAAATTAAAAGCAATAAAAATAGTCAAACTCAACAAATATATATAGTTCATGCAGTCTCTTTCAAGAACATTTTTCCTTGAACATGAAATATGTTATTAATTAGTTCTCCTCAAGATGACATCTAGTGTTAATTGGTATTGGTAGTTTTGGTTTGGTGGCCTTCTAGAGATTCTCTCTCTCTCTCTCTCTCTCTCAATGGTATTATAGTCTATCCCTTGTTTTCAAAGGTGTTGGAGCATTATGCATATGTGAGATGACATAGAAGATATTTAAAAAGTACAAAAGAATATTTATATTAAGAGGTTCTCATTAAAAAATATATTAAGAGTATAAGGTATATGCACATGGCTACATAATTATTTGTATTATTTATATGAGCGCAAAATGTTATTTTTAACAAAAATATATATATATATATATATATAATCTCCCTAAACCGTAGACATATTATCATAAAAAAATACATAGTAATTTTTACAAAATACCTACTAATTATTTTGAATAAATTTTTTTATCTTTTGATATATTTAATATGAGAAATTAATTGTATGAATTTTTGGGAGATCTGAATGCATACCACTAAAAGTTATGTGCCTATGTATGGCACCAAAATTATTGAGTTTAACTATATAATACTCTTTCCTCTAAATTACTTAAAAACTAAAATACTATTTTATATATATAT
>NW_018164496.1:969275-972531 GCF_001263595.1 Phalaenopsis equestris
TATATATATATATTGTATTTGCAACCCTAAGGGGATGTACTGTTTTCAATAAATCTAAAATCCACCGCCACTCATTACTTCCGACGTAGACATATTGTTGAACCTCGTTAAATCCTTGTATTTTTTCTTGATTGTTTGGTTCTTGATTCTTGCGTTTATTATGCTCTAATTTCTCACCACATCCTTGAAAATTTTTATTGTAAGAAGTAGCGGACAATCCCAATGTCCCAAACGTGCAATCACAGAAGGTCACATCATCTTACATCATCATACAGATGAATATGTGCCAATGTGACTTCCTGTGATTGGATTTGCGGATGACATAATATTTTCTCCCCGAATAGATTCTTAAAGTATAGCTCTTAAGATCCTTATAGAATTGGTGCTATCTTGTATGTTAGGCCACCTCACCTCTCTCATGGAGTATCGAATATGCTTGCCTTTCTAAACAAGCGATTTGGTGACGATCACCATTCTCTTCTTTTCTCTCCCACAACAATTATTCTTTTTTTTTTCTATTATTTTCCTCAACATTTTTGGAGAGTAGTATTAAAGCTTTTGAGCTTTCATCTCCTTGTTATGGAACAGAACAGTCCTGCATTGGCTTTCAGATCTTTGAATCTTGACCGTCCCATAGAGATCAAGCGGTGGTGATTTGTTCGCCAGTTTCTGATCAATGGCCTCTGTGTTTGAGCATCTCCTTTCTTAAAAGATTAGGTGAAGTCCTGATAGAGGCTGGCACATGAGCAGAGTTATCTGGGAACAGGAATAATATCCTTAATTATTCTCATTGCTTTTAGTTTTATTTTTATTTTTTATTTTTTTTCTGTGAGCTAATTAATTTGTTAAAAAATAGAACTCATATATTTGTTTTTACCCAATTTATTTAATCATTTTTTATACATTCTTATTATTTGAACTTGTTTTTTTTTATTATTTTTAATAAATAATTCTCTTTTTAATATTATCTTTTCTGAATCTTTTTTTTTTTTTTTGTCATAGATGTGATTTTATATTTCCCCTTTTTATATCTCCTAATTTAATTATGAACATCATTTTTATCGTCTGCCCTCTACATAGTTATAATCCTTATTTTCTAATTTAT
The DNA here is from genome assembly GCF_001263595.1 of Phalaenopsis equestris. NCBI lineage: Eukaryota > Viridiplantae > Streptophyta > Magnoliopsida > Asparagales > Orchidaceae > Phalaenopsis > Phalaenopsis equestris. The sequence continues at coordinate 970,381 of NW_018164496.1, forward strand.
TATTCAGCATAATACTTTTGATTTGTTTGTTTTGAAGGAAACATTTCAAGTAGGTGAACAACAAACTAGGCCAACCCGTCTATATAGAAATGAAGAAAATATTTCGTTCGGATACTGCATATCCGAACGGCCAACCACTGGTGGAAACGTCGTTGTACACATCATCGGCAGACAACGTGACCGCCGGCGGTTGGTCTTATGGACGTGCGAACGTCCGAACGGAATTTGTTGCAAAGCCAAACATGGGAATCACAACCTTAAGCAAACCAAAAAATAAAGATATTGTTGCAAAGCCAAAACATTAAGATAGGCTCACGAATGTGTTCTTTACTTTCTTAGATCATTTAAGTTTTCATTTAGTGATGATGTTGATAAATCTAGAGGTGTAAGGGTCTGTTTGGGGCAGCTGCAGCTTATCCAGCTTCTGCTGATAAGCAGCTTATCCTGATAATCTGCTGATGAGCAGCTGATCCGGATAAGCTGTCTGGCTGTTTGGTTGGCGCTTATGGAAAACAGCTGATTGTGATAAATTGACCATTTTGCCCTTGTTCTGAATAAGCAGTTTAACTGTTTGGTTAGTGCGTTTTGTAAACAGCTTATTTGGAAGTTTTTTTTCTTTAAATGTATAATCTGTGCAGCAGAATCTATTCTTCTCTAAACAAAATTAAAGATAAATATTCAGACAAGAAAATACCAAAAAGTTGAGTTATATTCATATAACTACAGCATATCTGATCATATAAAACGAACATGTTACATACAAAAGTCAAACGCACATGTACATACTACTACAGAGTATAATAGGAGCCCATAAAGAAGAAAAAATAACATGTTAAAATGATAAGTAGAAATATGATAATGTTGACTTTATAATGTAGCAACATATCACGACCCATGCCACCTGCATCTGACACTCCAAAACCCTGAGCAAACTTGTCCAACTGCGATATTCTAGAAACTGAAGAACTTGAACCGCATGTGGCGTTCTCTTGTTGTGGCACTGTTGAAATCCTAGCAGTAGTGTCCAATTGGGAGCACGTAGAAATAGTTCCACTGTCGGCCCACCTGAAGAATTTGCAGTCGTCCGGTCCTTGTCCCCACCGCGGGCACCTGTAGAATTGTCGTCCGTAACTATGTCTCTGTCGCGATGTTAAAAGCAATGACGGTAGTCCACATCGACACATCATTTGTCCCGACTTTCCTGAATATCTCGAGCTCATTGTCCTGCAATTATGTTAAAAAGCGTTAATCACTCAAAAATTTGAGGGCAAAAAAAAAAAAACATGTAAAGCTCTAAATAAAAAAAGAAGGAAAGAGAACGTCTCCCTGTATTCCAACTTCAAAACAGATATCCTCAAGGGATACACACCTTCATTCAACGCTTCGGCATCAATCCTGAATATCATAAACCAGATTGGGAATCTAAAAAAAAAATTAAGGAAAATTTGCAAACATGCCTTTAAATTCTTCGAGCATGTTATAAAAGGTCACACGAGAGAAACCATCCACCCTTACCTATGCTCGGCTCGTTTTAAGTCCAAATAAACAAATTATATATATATATATATATATATAATGAATCCAGGGGCTGAACGGACCTCTTTTTAAAGGGTATAAATTATCTCCCTAGGTCGAACATGAGAATAGCTAAGGCAACGAAAAATAAAATGATATTTTATAAGGGTTAAAAGTGATATTTCAAGGAATGGTACAAGTTCAAATCTAACAGCCTCGCCCCTGTTAGATTTGTTTCATGAGACAGAAATCAATAAACTAAGGTATCCTTTTGTAAGATTCTACTTAAATTAAGTTGTGAAGCTATTGTTGAAAAGTTGCTTCATGAAGCAACTTCAAAAGCTTGTTTAAAAACAGAATTATCAAAGAAAAACTTCAGATTTAAAGCTTCTACAATTTCTGGCACTTTGAAGCTTTTATCGAGCAAGGTTTATCACCCTGCAACGCATATCCTATCTCCAATGATGAGAAGAAGCAACTAATATCATAAACCAGTCCATACATAAAAAGCAAATAAATAAAAAAGTAGGTAATAACAACAAAACTAAATCCAAACCATCATTCTCCAGAAGAACCACAGTATACGAAATTTGGAGTTAGCTTTTCTTTTTCCATCATCACATGCAGATTACATAG
>NW_018164496.1:973081-988338 GCF_001263595.1 Phalaenopsis equestris
TTAAAGAACAGAGGGGCGGTGTGATCGACAATCGAAAGCAAGAAAGGAAAGTTTCGGATCGGGGGAGAGAGTAATCACGAATAAGGTAAGCAGTGCAAGCAAGACTACGGAAAGAAGAAAAAGGTAAAGTCAAGGTTTGAAGATAGTAGTAATGTGTCTGCCCGTTGTCACATTGTTTATGGTGTCAGCTTTTATTAGATTTATACCACCCATTCTTATGTTGCTTGAGGGTCCGGTTGCAAGGTCTAGTTTTATGTAGGCTTAGGGTCTGTTTGGGGCAGCTGCAGCTTATCCAGCTTCTGCTGATAAGCAGCTTATCCTGATAATCTGCTGATGAGCAGCTGATCCGGATAAGCTGTCTGGCTGTTTGGTTGGCGCTTATGGAAAACAGCTGATTGTGATAAATTGACCATTTTGCCCCTGTTCTGAATAAGCAGTTTAACTGTTTGGTTAGTGCGTTTTGTAAACAGCTTATTTGGAAGTTTTTTTTCTTTAAATGTATAATCTGTGCAGCAGAATCTATTCTTCTCTAAACAAAATTAAAGATAAATATTCAGACAAGAAAATACCAAAAAGTTGAGTTATATTCATATAACTACAGCATATCTGATCATATAAAACGAACATGTTACATACAAAAGTCAAACGCACATGTACATACTACTACAGAGTATAATAGGAGCCCATAATGAAGAAAAAATAACATGTTAAAATGATAAGTAGAAATATGATAATGTTGACTTTATAATGTAGCAACATATCACGACCCATGCCACTTTAAATTAAAATTTATAATTTTATCCTCCAAATTAAAATTTATAATTTTACATTATCACTGAGGCACAGCAATTGGTTGTGAATTACAGAGAGTTTGACCGCATTCAGATCTACATACGCAGCACACAATTCTTATGTATTTAAATATCACACTCCTATACTTTATATTTACATACATAGCACTCCATGTTTTAAACCAATGCATGCAAAGCTGAATTTCACTTTTAAAAGGTATTAATAATACTATTTGATATGAAAGTTCAGGTCTGAGATATGTACATATAGAAGAATTTTGTGATATGTATGCATACGGCCCGAGAAAAAAAAATTGGCTTAGGAACATATGCATTGATGAACTAACATGATTTGGATATCAACATTTGCTAAGCATAAAAGAGAGCAAAAAAAGATTTGCATAGAATAGAATTAATGCATCATGTACCACACAGTTCTTATGTAATATGCATGATCCAAATTAGAGATCTCCAACCTCAAATATTACGGAGCAGGAAAGTGCATAGTGAAGCTTAATCGCAGAGAATGAACTGACAACCACTCTTATGGACAACTAAATAGTATTCCAAGCAGATCTCACTAACTAAAACATTGCAATATCTGCAATCATACATTATAAAAAAAGCAAAAACATGCAATCATACATTCACGCATAGAATCAATTTGATACCATCTCAAGCTAAGCTTGATCTTCTCCAAGTTTGGATCAATCCAAGCTTAATTTGAGCTCAGTAATGACAACCAATAAGCTGATTTGCTGATGGCAACTTTGGATTACAGAAATATGAAGCAAGCCCGTTATAAACTTCAAATAGTAAGAAAACAATCACATTAAAATTAAAAAAAAAAGGAAAAGGAAACGTTTGTGAGCTAACAGAAACCACAAACAATAAACAGGTTGGCAATAATTCAAAAATTCATTAAAAGCCAATGCATCAAAACAATGTATCACTGCTCAAATGCTTACAAATGTGAATAAATATTTGCTAAATCGGTTAATTCTATATGCTACATCTGTGACGTCTATGCATGCATGCTATCTTAAGCGTTTAACTTAAAAGGATTTATAGATCAAATCGACTTCACCTTATTTCGAATCGATATATCGAGCACAGCCCAAAATACATCCATAATTCAGATAGCAAGGACTAAAATCAACACAACACTACTTATCAATGATATCATCAATCAGTTGAAATTACAAGAAAAAGAAACTGAAACAAAAGCGAACAGCAAAAAACAGGCTCCATAAATCCTGCCAAAAAGCAAAAAAATGCCTTTGCTGATATCATGACCGACTGATGTCATCTGCTATTTGTTCTCTTAATGTCGCCATTTCTGATGCACCTTCACCCTCTCGAGTGCATGCAGCTTCTGAACCAAACTCTTCATTTATTGAACGTCCCACATGATATTCAAATGCTTCATGTGGGATTTGAACTGAATCATCTTCTACAATGGCAAACTCCGTATCCGATCTGGAAGGGTGGCGTCGGATGAAATTGTGTAGCGCCATTGTCGCAACAACGATTTGTACTTGCTTTGGAAAAGGGTATGACGGCATATCCCGTAATATGACCCATTTCTTCTTCCACACTCCGAATGCTCTTTCAATTACGCCGCGCAATGAAGAGTGTCTTTTGTTAAAAGCCTCTTTTTTGCCTCGTGCGACACCACTAGACCTTTCAAAATCCGGAATGTGGTACTTCGTATCTGGGTAGGGCTTCAGATATCCCCTTTGCAATGGATATCCAGCATCAACCAGATAGTATTTACCCAGAGGTGGATGAGGAAATCCATGTCTGAAGTTTCTGGTTGCGAACTTGAAAACACGACTATCGTGAGCACTTCCTTCCCATCCAGCCATGACAAAAGTAAAGCACATATTGAAATCACATACGGCCATAACATTTTGTGTTGGGGCGCCGCAACGAATGCAAATAAAATTCTAGAAATTGTTCGGGTGTTATTGCTAATATTACTTCTTCTTTTTTTTTTTCAGTTTTTGCAATCGTATATTATAGGAAAATTTTCATAGATGGTAATATCCGTTATATTCATCAAAATTGTCAATTTTCTTAGGGCTGTGGGGTTTTAATGAAAAAACATAATTTTTATCATTTGCAATCATTTTTTTACTCTTTCAACCTTCATTCTGTCTTCTATTACTTATGGATAATTACATGCAGACCGCCCGAAACATTGATATTTATATCTTCATCCATCCTGCAGAACTTGAGAAGCACATTCCTGACCTCCATGTTCTAATCACCACCCCCTTCCACCCCGCATACGTCACCGCCGAACGAATCAAAAAAGCCAAAAACCTCCAACTCCTCCTAACCGCCGGCATTGGCTCCGACCACATTGATCTCAAAGCCGCCGCCGACGCGAAGCTCACCGTCGCTGAAGTCACCGGAAGCAATGTCGTGTCCGTCGCAGAAGACGAGCTCATGAGAATTCTCATTCTCGTTCGAAACTTCGTTCCCGGTTATCAGCAGGTCATCAATGGCGATTGGAACGTTGCCGCAATCTCTTATCGGGCTTACGACCTCGAAGGCAAGACCGTCGGAACCGTCGGCGCCGGCCGAATAGGAAAGCTTTTGCTGCAGCGGCTGAAGCCGTTTAATTGCAATCTCCTCTATCACGATCGGTTGAAGATCGATCCGGAGTTGGAGAAGGAGATCGGAGCGAAGTTTGAGGAAGATCTTGATGTTATGCTTCCTAAATGTGATGTTGTTGTGATTAACACACCTCTTACTGAGAAGACAAGGTAAACTATTTCTCTTTTTTGCATCATAATTTATTTTTACATAATATTGAGTTGGAATCTGGTAATTACATTTCTAATTACATTTTGGGTGAAAAATGCAATTTTGTTTTTAGGGGATTGTTTGATAAGGAAAGAATTTCAAAGTTGAAGAAGGGAGTTCTTATTGTTAATAATGCTAGAGGAGCTATTATGGATACTCAGGCAGTAGTGGATGCTTGCAACAGTGGACATATTGCAGGTAATTCTGCTGAATGTGCTGAAAGATTGTAAAAATTATATATATTTTTTTAAATTAAATCTTTTAAAATTAGGAAGATTTACATAATTACCAGTCAAGTTCTGTGTATTTACATATCTGTCACCCAAACTTCAATTTTTACATGCATGTCATCTTACCTGTGCATGATAAGGTCTATTTCTTCACATTTTTAAAGTCAGAATTGTGATTTTTTTGATGAGATATGAAATATTTGAGAGGTGTAAATGTAAATAAGGTAAAGTTTGGGTTTTACATATATAAATACATAGAAATTGAGTGCTCTAGAAAATGAATGAATTATCTCACCATCTATGTCATATGTTACAGTTCCTTTTATGCTTTATATTATATATATACGTAAATAATAGGAAGATTTACATACATACCGCTCAATTCCTGTGTATTTACATATTTAACCCCTAAACTTCAATTTTTACATACATATACCATTTTTCTATGCAAGAAAAGGTGCATTTAAATTTTTATCTAAAGTTAGAATACTGGTATTTTTTATGTGATGCGAAAGATTTGAGTGGTATAAATACAAGAAAAGAAATGTTAAGGGTGTTAGATATGTAAATACATAGGGGTTGGATGGTATTTATGCAAATGCCCTTATATATTATACTGTATTATATTATTTATTTAATAGATATTCATAATGGTTTCAGGCTACAGTGGTGATGTGTGGAATCCACAGCCAGCTCCAAAAGATCACCCATGGAGATACATGCCAAACCAGGCCATGACTCCTCATGTTTCAGGCACAACCATTGATGGCCAAGTAATAACCCCAAACCCCTTAAACATTTATTTATTGTAAGTTTTACATATATACCATTGAATTCTTACACATGCATTTACATATCTAAACACCTAAACTTTAATTTTTATATACATGTCCATATGAAAGATTTTAGTAAGGTATGAATGTTTGTTAGATATGTAAATACATATGACTTGAATGGTATGTATGTAAATATTAATATGATTATAAAATTATGAATGAATGCTGATTTTTGAAGCTGAATATTTGCAGCTGAGGTATGCGGCTGGTGTGAAGGACATGCTTGACAAATACTTCAAAGGAGAAGACTTTCCTCAGCAGAACTATATTGTGAAGGAAGGCAAACTTGCAAGCCAGTACCTGTGAATCTGTGATTTTCACTTTCTACTCGGTCTGAGGGGCAGCTGCCTTATTATATGATCATCTAAATAACCCTTTGCTGGTGGAGTTAGTCTGGTCTCTGTGTATTCTCTTGTTTGATGCTTTGTGTGTGGGTGTGAAGTAGTTTCTATGGTGTTTAATGCAAATAAAATTCTAGAAATTGTTCGGGTGTTATTGCTAATATTACTTCTTCTTTTTTTTTTTTCAGTTTTTGCAATCGTATATTATAGGAAAATTTTCATAGATGGTAATATCCGTTATATTCATCAAAATTGTCAATTTTAATCCAGTGATTAGTGCTTCATACTCTGCTTCGTTGTGTGTGCACGGCTCTGTCAGGTGGTAGGAGAATCTCAACATGCCTATATAACTTCATATCCGACTGCTAAACTTCAATTTCTACATTTGTCACCTTATTTGTGCGTGAAAGCGAAAATGTTTATTTTATTTTTTGAAAAATTAGGATATCACGGTTCGATATGTAAATATATAAGAATTGGGTGGTATTTGTAGATGCCCCTATTTTATTTTATGTGTATTGCTCAATTACTAAAAATAGAAGAAAAGATGGATTTATGGGAATGTTATGTAATTTTTATGTATTTTTATATTAACATAAAGTATGTATTCATATAATATTCAAATCTTTATAAAATAACTTTAATTTTTACATTAATATCACTCAAAATTTTCATACCAAATAAACAATAGTGGCATTTACAGCTCAATTCTTATGAATTTACACGTCTAATCCGAACAATTTGTTTTTTACATTTATATCACTAAATTATCATATCAAGAATTCCACAAATTTTAACTTGTAAGGAATGAAATGAAACTTTTTATGTATATGTGAAGGTTAAAGCTTAAGGGTCTTTTAGAGTTAGATGTGTAAATAGGTATGAATTGAGTGGTATGTATGTAAATCTTCCTAACCTATATGCTCCTAACATATATGGATAAGGGATACACACACATCAAATTCAGTTGTTGGATGTGTAATTTCATAGGAATAAAGCGGTTTGCTATATGGATAGGGGACACACACACATCAAATTCAGTCGTTGGATGTGTAATTTCATAGGAATAAAGCGGTTTGGGAAAATATTTGCATACGTAAGAAGTACGCAGTGTGCGCACGTTGGGAGATTATTCAGAGGGTACAAGGGAGTTACATATGTGTTATACCCTCTTTAATCATCCTGTGATATATCTGTAATTTATCTGTAACCTACAAATAAGTTCTGCGTTTATGTAGTACTGTTAGTTACAGATAAGTTACAAGGAGATTACAAGAAGGTATAATATGTATGTAACTCTCTTATATTTTCTGAGATATTCTTCCAAAAGGTAGTTGAACACCTACAGTTTTTATTATTTTCACAAATGCCCTTCATTTCTTGGAAATGTATGCTTTCTGCGTAATCGACCGCCGCGTGTAGTGTTGATCGTCAACATCGGACGGCTAACTACTAATTTCTCGGGCAATTAGAAACACGCCTCAGATCAACGAGGGCGATACGAGAAGGGAAAAAAGTTGTAAGCTTTACAAACCCTAGCATTCAATTCATCTTAATTACATACAATTTCCTCACTGTAATCCAGATCTTTCATTTCGTTACGTTTCCCCTTTGTTTTAATTTACAAATTTTTATCTTTTTATTGGATTTTCCGATTCTTCTTTTAATGTTCTTTAATCAAAATTGTTTTGTAGATTTGATGATTCAGAAGACGATTCTTCTTTCCTTTTCAGTATTTTCCATTTGCACTTTTGTGATTTGTTTTGCAGTTCTTCGCCCCTTTATTTGGATTGCTGCGTTGTTAATGGGCAAATTGCCAGCTTTTTATGTTTGGATCTGAATTTCCAACTCTGAACAATAATTTTCTTACATCAAAATCAAATTTTTATGTGTTCACCGCCATGAAAACCTATTTGTTTTATAGTTTTCAGTATTTCAGAGATTGGACGATTTTCCTTATCAATTTTTTTCATTTCTTTTCAGATTTTTGAGGGAGAAATGGCGGAATCGAAGTCTGGGTTGAGGAAACCAGTGTTTACCAAAGTGGATCAGCTCCGTCCCGGCATCAAAGGCATTACAATTACTGTGAAAGTAGTTGACTCTAAGATAATCAAGCAGAAAGGGAGAGCTGATGGGCCTCAGTCTCGCCAAGCACGGATTGCTGAATGCTTGGTTGGGGATGGATCTGGAATGATTGTGTTTACTGCTAGAAATGATCAAGGTAGAGTAAATTTTGAACTTGTGTTTTGCCATTCATTAGGGTTAGGGAAAGTTGCTGTTATTGTAGATATGCTCTTATTGCCTATATTCAAAATTCTTATAGATTTACATATCTAACACCAAAAATTTGATATTTACACTTATAACACCTTGGTGTCATAAACCTATGCATGAAAAATGTGCATTTCACTTTTAAAAAGGTAGTGTTTTATGTAATTTTGATATGATGCTAATGATTTGAGTGGTGTGTCTGTAAAGAGGAATGTTAAGGAAGGCAGAGGTAAACCTAAAAAGACTTGGGCATATTTTATTAAAATGACCTTAATCTATTAGAATTAAATGACAATGTGACACTCAATAGGACACAATGGAGAAAAATGATTCATGCAGCCGAGCCCACTTAGTGGGATAAAGACTTGTTGTTGTTGTTGGTGTTGTTGTATGTAAATATAAATGTTTAGGTGATAGATATTCAATATTCTCATGTATTTACATATCTAGCACCCAAAATCTGATATTTACACTTGTAACACCTTTTAGTCATAAACCTATGCATGAAAAAGGTGCATTTTACTTTTAGAAAGATAGTGTTTGTGGTTCTTTAGATATGATGTTAAAGATTTGAGTGGTGTGTATGTAAATATGAATGTTTAGGTGATAGATATGCAAATACTTGAAGAATTGTTTGATATGTATGTAAATGCGCCTTGATTTATTGGGTTTATTAGTGCTCTTTTACATTCGTTTGATTGCATCTGAAGTTTATATGTATGTGCTTTTTCTATAAGGGGATTTTTGGTATCTTAGTTTAGGAAGGAAATAATCAGGAGTTTTCTTAGATATTGTCAAATAGATGTTTGGGGACTTTCTGATAGGACTGAACTTTCATTTGAATATTTATGTTTTAAAGGTATAAAAAAATCAAATATAACATATGATTATTATGAAACATCATATAATAAATATCCCTGATTTAAAGAATCTCTTGATTCCACTAGTGTTATCATTTCCTATGGTTATAGATTGATCAATATAAATTTAAAATTACTAACCTTGATTATTTGGGACCTTTTTATGTTCTAATAAAGTTTTTGTTCTAATAATTTTTTTGTTATATTAGCAAATCCAATAGGCGCTGAATATTGAAAAACATTTTCATAATATATGTTAAATCTGGTTAAATTGTAGATTTGTTAAATCACATTACGGAGAAGGGTAAATCGCCCAAGTCTTACTTCAGGGTTGATTAAATTTACAATATGGCCTAAAAGCATAGGAACACATGATTTAAGAGAATGGTCAAACATATTTGGCTCAAAAATTTATTTTGCAAGATTTATCATAAGTTTTATTTTGGATATATCCGCGATAGTGTTGGTGTAGCTCCAGTGAAGGACAAATTTAGAGAGTCATCTTAGATGGTTTGGTCACATTAATCGTCGACCATCGATGATCCGATTAGGAGAGTACATGTTTTAGATTTGACTTATGTTAAGAAAGACAAAGGTAAACCTAGGAAGACTTGGGCATATTGTATAACAATGATCTTAATTTATTAGAATTAAATGAAAATATGACACTAAATAGGATGCAATGGAGAAAAAGGATTCATGTAGCCGACCCCACATAGTGGGCTAAGGTTTTGTTGTTGTTGTTGTTGTTGGTTTTCATAAGTTTTGTTGAATCTTGCAACCAAACAGCTCTATAAAGATTTCTGCCTCTCACTAATCATAAATCTGCAAATAATTAGCCAAACAATCTATCAATATTTGACAGTTGCAAAGTCAAACAATTTTTAGGTTTTAATCATCTTAAGGTTTATAAGATTTACGTTATCAAACTTGCAACCAAGACGTCCCTAAATGATCTTTTTTAATTCATCAATGCTTCTTTTATTGGGGCATTTTGATTATTTTATTATTTTGGCAGGAGAATGATGCAAATTATGGAACAAGGAAATGTAATATTGTTTGATTGAAATAAACAGACATTACTCTTCTGGGCTGAATATAAATGAAATGACACATGTAATAGTTTGTTTTCCATCATTTTCATTATACCCTCAAAAGAAAAAAGTTTGCTAAATATTTAATCACATGGGATATATTTGTAAAATTCTTATTACTAAATCAAACTTATTTTGATTTCAACTAAATTAAAAATATATGATGCAAAATTAATCATGTTTCTGTAAGAAATACATTGCAAAGTGAAGCCAAACATCATAAATATAGGTACTTTTTTTCCAATAATAGATGACGTAACGATGTGATATGCTTATTTGCGTTGAAATAATAAATCTTTAGCTTATTTTATATGCTATGCAGCTTTAATGTTTTTTGTTAAATGTTTTGTGATATCTATCAGATGCCACATGTTTGGCTCAATATTCAAATGACATCCAAATATTTGTAAAGCTTGTACTAAACTCTTATTTGGATATTTTGTTTTTAAAGATGTATAAAAAAGATGAATAACAAAATATTATATAAAAAGTATCTCTTATTCAAACAATTGGGGTATAAACGGTCCGAGCTTGAACGAGCCCAATTCTTTCTGTGTTTGGTTCATTCAAATTTTATTTTGTTCAAAATAGACTCGTGCTCGAAATGACTCGTGAATAATATGCTCGTGTTCAGTTTGATTTGAATTTGTTTGTTTGTTTTAGCTTGTGTTCGGCTCGAATTTATCTTGAATGACTTAATAAAATTTAACAGTTTTTACACTGTAACATAAAAAATCAGTGTGAATTGTTATAATAATAATAATAATAATAATTATTATTATTATTATTATTATAACAATTTAATTTGAGCCAAAATGATTCAAATACCATCGAACAAAAATTGTTCTTGTTCGTCTAGTTTATAAATCAAAGCTAAAAAAATAGTTCGTGTTTGGTTCACTTGTCGAATGAATGAATTGAGCACATATTACTTAGTGAGCCGAGCCCAACTAGTTATCAAGCAGACACGAGTTATTTGCGAATGGCGAGCATTTTTTATAGCCCTACAAACAATCCTTACTTTTACTAGCGACATCCCAAATACTACCCATTAGTATCTTGCTTAATATCTATATGGCTCACAAAATACTACTCTTTGATACTATGTCATCTCCTTTAATTTTTTATTAAGGATTATAAGTTTGAAATTGCTAACCTTGATTAGGTGGAACCTCCTTATGTTCTGATATGGTTTTTTCCGTTAATGGTTTATGGCATGATTCAATTTTTTGTTTGCTCTTCATGGTAAAATCTTGGGGCATTTATTTACATACCACCCAGTTCTTATGTATTTACATATTTAACATATAAACTGTTGGGGCATTTATTTACATACCACCCACTTCTTATGTATTTAAATATTTAACATATAAACTTTACTTTCTACGATTATGCCATCCAAATCTTTCATAGCACATCAAAACACTGCTATTTTAATTTTTAAAATTGAATTACACATTTTTATGTATATGTAAGATGGTATACAATAACAACAATAAACCCTTAGCTCATTAAGTGGGCTCGGCTACTTGAATTTTTTTTTTTCTCCATGGTGTCCTATTGAGTGTCATATTTTCATTTAATTCTAGTAAATTAAAATCATTTCTTTAGTCAGCACACCCAATTCTTTTTCGGTCTACCTCTACCTTTCTTAACATAAGTCGAATCTGAAACATCTACTCTACTTACAAGGTCATCAGATGGTTGACGTTTTGACGTTTAACGTGAGCAAACCATCTAAGGCGAATATCTCTAATCTTGTTTGTGAATGGAGCTACTCGAACCCTTTCACATTTATATTCATTTCACATTTTTTTCTCTAAGTGTAAAGCACTCATCCACCTGAGCATTCTCATCTCAGTAACACTTAAGTTTATGCTTCTCTTTTATAGGCCAACATTTTTTGCCATAAAGCTTTGCAAGTCTCAACACTATTTATAAAATTTTTCCTTAATGTCTAATTTGTACTTCTCTATCACACAATAGGCATGATGCATTCCTCCATCTCCGCCATCCAACTTAAATTCTACTAATAACATTCCCATTTATATTACCGTCACTTTGAACAATATACTTGAGTTATCCAAAACATACACTTTATTAATTGCTTCATCACCAATTATTACAACCGTACCACTAGATCCACTACTACTAAAATTATATATCGTGTATTTAGATTTAGATCTACTCAGATGTAAGCCTTTAGATTTTAAAGCCGACCTTCATAAATCAAGTTTTTTTCTGAACTCTCTGTCTGTAATCTTATCCACAAACAAGTATGTTATCAGCGAAAATCATACATCAAGGTACATCCTCTTGTAAATGTCCAGTAAGAATATTCTTACCTCAAACAAAAGGATATTGGCTAAAGCTGAAATAGGAAAATCCAATTGAAATAGGAAAATATTCGGTCAATCTTCCTTATGCTCGAACCCAAGTAACAACTATAGCATACATAGCTTTAATCACTTGAATATAAACAATATCAACACTTCTCTTTTCTAAAACTATCCAAAGCACTTATCTTGATACGTTATCATAAGTTTATTTATTTATTTTTTTTATATCGATAAATATCATATTTATATCTTCTTAACTCTCTCTGTACTTTTCTATCAAACATCTCCATAAATGTATAACTTCTAGAGTAGACTCGGATGGCATGAATCCAAACTGATTTTGAGAAATTTTTGTATCACGTCGTATCATATGTTCAATTATTCTCTCCCATAACTTTAATGCATGACAAATTAACTTAGTTCCTCTATAATTTGCACATTCTTCTGCATCTCCTTTATTTTTAAAAATAAGAACAAACAGATTCTTTCTTCACTCATCAGGATGGGTAGGATGGTATGCATGTAAAAAATTGAAATTTAGTTGGTAGATACGTAAATACATATGAATTGTGTGGTATGTATGTAATAAAATCTTCCTATATTGAATGGAGGTGAGGACCTATTATTCCATGTTTTCAGTTAAATAATTTCTAATGATTGTTCAATACTTCTTACCAATTAAACATTACATCTTATGAGTTTATTTATTTATATGGTGATGTCAGAAGTAAGGTTGATCAGTATGCATGTTTGAAGTTTTTGAGAAGATGAAACTTTTTCAGTTTTAAATTTTGCAAACCTTGCAATATTGCGTTCCACTCATTTCATATGTATTTACATATCTAACTCCTGAACTTCAATTTTTACATATATATATATATATATATATATCACTTTATCAATGCTTGAAAAGTTGTATATCACTTTTTAGAAGTTAAAATAGTTATTTTTTTTCATGTGATATGAAAGATTTTGATGGTATAAATATAAAAAATAAAGTTTAGGTGTTAGAAATGTAATTACATGGGAATTATGTGGTATGTATTTTTTTAAAAGTTTGTGCTACCTCATGAGTTGGTCTTTTGGGTAATTTACATATGTAGTACACTATTCTTATGTATTTACATATCTCATGCCAAAAATTTCATATTTACATACAAAGAATTGCTTTGGTGCTTCAAGTCTATGCATTGAAAGCTATATTTGACTTTTAAAAAGTGTTAACAGTGCTATTGTGGATGTGATATTAAAGATTTGAATGTTCTGTAAATATGAACGTTTAGATGTGAGATATGTAAATATATAAGAATTGTATGCTTTTTATGCAAAAACATGCTATTTAAACTCACATTTTTTTGCTTCTTTGTGAAGTTGAGCTGATGAAGTCAGGTGCCACAGCGATTCTTCGCAACGCGAAGATTGACATGTATAGAGGATCCATGAGGCTCGCCGTCGACAAATGGGGACGCGTCGAACTCACCGAGCCAGCAAATTTTGCCGTGAAGGAAGACAACAACTTGTCATTGATCGAATACGAGCTGGTGAGCGTCATCGAATAGTTATCCTCGATCTTCGATCGAGGAATCCGATTTGCAGCCTGCAAACTGGCGAAAATTCTCTTTTATGAAGCCTTTAGTTTTCTCTTCTTATGTGTTCTTAGGCATCAAATTATCTGGGGAAAGTGTGCTAGAATAAAAAAATTGGGTTCAACGGTCAAAAGATTTGAAATTTGCAGTCTTCATAGAGGGCTTCTATTACATTCAGGACGAAGATTGTGTTGCATTAGGTATATATGTAAATTTTTTTTTTCTGCAACTTTTTGCATGCTCTGAAAGAAATTTCTTCCATTTCTGGTGCTGTTTTTGGCTGTTCAGACTTCATAATTATGCTTGTGTTTTTGGGAAGATTTACATAAATACTGCACAATTCATATATATATATATATATATATACATATCTAACACTCAAACTTCTATTTTTACATATATGGATGTGATATGAAATATTTTGATGGTATATATGTAAAATGTAAAGTTCAGCTGTAGATATGTAAGATATGTAAATACGTAGGAATTGGGGGGTATATATGTAAAAATATCCCTTTTGTTAAATACAGTTCCATATACCCTTTGTCTGCATTTTGTTGATAAAATTCTTATAGCACATATGTCTACATGTCTAACAACTAAACTTTCATATTTACAGCATTTAAATCTTTTATTTCATATAAAAATAATAGTATTATCTCTTTTAGAGGTGAAATATAATTAATGTAAAAAAGATAGTTTAATAAACACACATAAGAAATGTATAAACACGAATCTTGAAGAGATTTAACAGAACAAGAGACAGGAAAATACGACTGAAAGGGCTCACAAGTGAAAAACCAATAATTCCATAGTGGAAGATCGAAAGGACATTAAGTGATCAAGTACAGGTGCCTTAGATTGGAGCCTGAACCCGACTAAACGTAGTTCGTTCAATTTGAATCGAACACTCGTCCTAGCATTGCTAGCCATCACATAATAGCTTTGAGACTTTTCATCTCGGTGCCCACAATTTTACCAAGACATACTACATGAATACCACATTTAAAAATACATTTAAATTTGAGAATTTTATTTTTAAAACATTTGAAATGTTAAAAAGTTGACCAAATAATCAACTAAACGTTGATTAATGGAGATGAATTTGGTCAAACCTGAATCATAATTTCAGAATTAGATTTAAATGCTGTTTCAGGTTCATTGAATCATTGCTGCTTAAATTATAATATTAATCTGATAGCCATATTATATTTAATCTAAAATTAAATGTTTTTTATCCAAAATAAAGCTATTAATAATAATTAATTACGCTTAACCCCGTATAAAATTGTAATTTAAGAAATAAGCTCTTAAAAATGTTACTTGTTGGGGTGTTGCGAGAATCGAAAATTGTAATTTAAGAAATAAGCTCTCAGAGAAGTAAAAATGTTACTTGTTGGGGTGTTGCGAGAATCGAACTCGCGACCTCTCGCACCCGAAGCGAGAATCATACCACTAGACCAAACACCCTTTATGAACTCATTACTTAAACATAATGTTAATACCCCATATTAGAATTTTGCATGAACTAATAATGTATGTTCAAGACTTTAATATATTTAGAAATGAATTATATAAAATAAATTTCATGATTGAAGCTAGAGAAGTCTAAGACTTCTATAGTTATCTTCCGAAGATCACTCAATAATTTTAGAGATCAAGTGACATGATAACAACTTGGCGAAGATGGCATGTTTTGGATCTAATGATTGTAGATTTCACTGTTATGGATGATGCTTAGTGACAACGTTAGTGGGTGTAGTTGGTGTTCAATGCGTGCATTATTTTTTATACGTGATGAAAAATCTGTAGAGTAATAATTTAGCGCCTTAGCTTAGAATGAATATCCAATACACACAAAGATAAAAGAGAAGTAAGAGATAAGAGGCACATCTATTTTTATGTGGAAAACAATATAAAGGGAAAAAAAACCATGGGGTGGGGTGTAGTGACCGACTTTTTGTAAATCGACAAATACAATAATTTGATGGCGCTACTAGAAGATTTAATTTCCAGCAACAACATTCAAAGACTTCATCGCGACTTATAGATGTGTCTAATTTGATTAAGATGTATAAATATAATATTCAATAAT